>NW_006922122.1:0-745 GCF_000298275.1 Orycteropus afer afer
AAAAGAACTAACAGATCTGTCCTGGAGGAAGTGCAGCCAGAATGCTCCTTGGAAGCAAGAATGGTCAGACTTCGTCTCACCTGTTTTTGTCATGTTGTAAGAAGGGACCATTCCCTGGAGAAGGATGTCATGCTTCGTAGGGTGGAGGGTCGACAAAAGAGGTGGAGGCCTTCAACGAGATGGATTGATATGGTGGCTGCGATAATGGGCTCCAGTATAGCAGGAATTGTGGGGCTGGCGTGGGATCGGGCAGTTTTTCATTCTGCTGTGCATGGGGTCGCTATGAGTCGGAAACAACTCGACGGCACTTAACAACAACAACAACAACAACAACAATAAAGATTGATATCCTCAGCATTAGTGGGCTTATATGGACTGGTTTTGGCCATTTTTAATCAGACAACCTTATGATCTACTATGCTGGGAATGAGAGTTTCAAAAGGAATGGCATGGCATTCATCATCACAAAGGATGTTTCAAGATCTGTCCTGACATATAATGCTGTCAGTGATAGGATAATATCCATACACCTACAAGGAAGAACCATTAATATAACTGTTATTCAAATTTATGCTCCAACCACCAAAGCCAAAGGTGAGGAAATTGAGGATTTTTATCAGCTTCTACAGTCTGAAATTGACCAAACAAGCAATCAGGATGTGTTAATTATCACTGGTGACTGGAATGCAAAAGTTGGAAACAATGAAGAATCACCGGAAGTTGGAAAATTTGGCCTTGGTGACAG
>NW_006922122.1:2273-2760 GCF_000298275.1 Orycteropus afer afer
CCTGCCACAAGCCATGATAGTTCCAATCGCCTCATATGCATGTGAGAGCTGGACAATGTATTAGGAAGACCAAAGAAGAGTTGATGCTTTTGAGCTGTGCTGGCGAAGAATGCTGAAAGTATCATGGACTGCTAAAAAACTAATAGATCTGTCCTGGGGGAAGTGCAGACCGAATGCTCCTTGGAGGCAAGAATTGCCATTCTTCGTCTCACCTGTTTTTGTCATGTTGTAAGAAGGGACCATTCCCTGGAGAAGGATGTCATGCTTGGTAGTGTGGAGGGTCCACGAAAGACAGGGAGGCCTTCAATGAGATGGATTGACACGGTGGCTGTGATAATGGACTCAAGTATAACAGGGATTTTGGGGCTGGCGCAGGATCGGGCAGTGTTTTGTTTCACTGTGCATGGTGTCACTGTGAGCCGGAAACAACTCAATGGCAGTTAACAACAACAACAACAAAAGAGAAAAATTTTCAACCAAGAATTAT
>NW_006922122.1:6710-10982 GCF_000298275.1 Orycteropus afer afer
AGGCTCAGAAAACCTATAAGAGTTCTATTCTGTCCTACGAGGGCATTATGAGTTGAAATCAACTTTATGGCAGTGGGTTTGTTATAGAATGGAGTGAAGAAATAAAAGAAACATAACTTGCCAGTTTTAAAATTCCAATAAACCCACTCTTTTTAAAGTAAAATAGCACTATCCATTAAAATAAGAACTTATTATTATTCCATATTTAACTCATTTACTGACTTCCTCCTTTGAAAAGTACAAGTAAATCTCAATATATATACCATGAATTTTATTTTTAAGCTACATATTTTCACAACTTGTTATAGGTTTGGAATAACTAGGGCATAATACATACCAAAGTACTAATAATTGAGAATTATACTACAAAAGACATTTGAAGCTAAGAAAAGTGTTATGCATTTTAATATTTATTATTGATTAAACTTGGATGTTGTAAAAGAGATCTTTACTCATGTGGACAATTATTTGGTGCTTAACTGAAGGATTTTCACTACTTTAAAATACATTTTTTAGTCTTTACCATATAATTGTCTAAACAACTGTTTGACAGCTAGACAAAGTTACATAATAAGATCTTGATAAATATCATAAAAGTCTTATTAAAATTAATGATTTCAAACAAATGTTTTTGTCAATTATTTTTAGACTTGTGAAGTAAAATTTGTTTTTTATCAGCTGAAAAATTAGATATATTTATATTTATTCAAGGAGGTAGCATATGATCCAAAGCTGATGGAATTGAAGGATGAAGTCCAAACTTAAGACATTGGTGAAAAATAGTGCTCTGGAAATTGATGGAATATCAATTGAGATATTTCAAAAAATGAATTTAATGCTTGAAGCAGTCACTCATCTATGCTGAGAAACTGAAAACATTTTCTTTGCCAACTCTGTGTAAGTGATGCATACTTGTGTCTGTTGCAAAGAAAAGTGATCCAATGGAATAAAGAAATTGTCAAACAATATCATTAATATTATGCATGAGTGAAATCATGTCAAAGATAATTTAAAAGTGTTTGTAGCAATACATCAACAGGGAATTGCCAGAAATTAAAGTCAGATTCAGAAGAGGGTGTGGAACTAGTATTATCATTGCTGATGTCAGATGGATCTTGGCTGAAAACAGAGAATACTGGAATACATTTATCTGCATTTTATTGACTATGCAAAAGTTTTCAATTTTGTAGACCATAACAAATTTGGGATAGCATTGCAAAGAACAAGAATTCCAGAATACTTAATTGTACTCTTATTGCACTTCTACATAGACCAAGAAGCAGTCAGTCATTTGTGTAGACCAAAAAGATACTGTGTTGTTTAAAATCAAGATTGGAGTGCATCAGAGTTGTATGCTTTCATCATACTTGTTCAGTCTTTATGCTGAGCAAATAATTTGATCAGTTGGAGTATATGCAAAAGGTGGTATAAGGATTGGAAGAAAGCTCATTAACAACTGTGATGTGCAGATGATACTTTATTCCTGAAAGTGAAGAGGACATGGAGAAGAACTTATTGATGAAAATCAAAGACTACAGCTTTCTTCAGGGATTATACATTAACATAAAAAAAAAATAAGAATCTTCATAACTGGATCAGATAGAAATATCATGGTAAATGGAGAAAGCATTGAAATTGTCAAAATTTATTACTGTGATCCACAATCAACATATATGGAAGCAGCAGTCATAAAGTAAAGTAATGTAGTGCATTGGCCAAATATGCTGCAAAAAGTTTCTTTAAAGTATTAAAGGGAAAAGATTTAACTTTGAAGACAAAGGTGCACCTGACACAAGCCATGTATTTCAATCACCTCACAGCATGTGAAAGCTGGACAATGAATAAGGAAAACTGAAGTAGGTATGATACCTCTGAATTATGGTATTGGTGAAGAATATTGAATATATCTTGGACTACCAGAAGAATGAACACATCTGTCTTGGAAGAAGTAGAACCAGAATGCTCCACAGAAGTGAGGTTGGTTAGACATTGTCTCATGTGCTTTGGACAAATTATTAGGAAGGACTAGTCCCTGGAGAAGGAAATCATGCTTTGGTAAAATAAAGGGTCAATGAAAAAGAGGAAGACTCTCAATAATTTATACAGAGGCTACAAATATGGGCTCAAATAAAGCAATGATTATGAGGATGATGCAGGCTTGGGCAGTGTTTTGCTCTGTTGTACATAGGGTCTCTAGGAGTTGGAATGGACTTGAGGGCAATTAACAACAACCACAACATATCTAATACATTTACATCAAAACCCTATAAGAGTATTTGCAGAAGATTTCTCAACATTGTGCACTTTATCATCTGCAGAAATTCTGTATATGATAGACAGCATTTTTGGTTCATTTGGTTAATGGCACACCCCTACATTTAAAGCAGTAGGTGTAGTGTACTAATTTTTATTTGAACTCACTGTCAACTCTCTTCAGAATAACTGTCATCTAAATATCTAAATGCCACAAATGTTCTAAGCTAAGTAACCCTGATACCTTTAAAATTCTTTCTGACAGGTTTTGAATTGATTGATGTTAGCGTTTTTTTCTAAGCCAGCAATAATGGCACATTGGCCATGTAAATTTTGATGGAGTGAATGCAATTATGATGATAGGTTAAAAAGGTCTAGAGGATGATATTATTTGGGAGAAACTGGCAGAATTACAGTGTAATAGCATGATGAGTGTTGAGGGCAATGAGTTCTTGGGGAGATTAAATGAAAAGGAATCAGGAAGAATACAAAGGGTAGATTTAATCATGGACAAAATTGCAAAAAAAAACACAGTATAGGCAGGTATGTAATCCACTAACAAATCTCAGATGTGTCTGAAAGTGATGTGTCTTTTTCATATTTCAATAATGGAATTTAACTTAGTTCATATGCTATTGTTCTATGCATTATGAAGAAAATGTAATTTACCAATTTCTATCTGTTTCCTTATTCTGATTTGGGAAAATTTTATTAATCAGATTAGTGTATTAATCTGTTATCTTTATAAAGGACGTTTGTCAGCTTGTTTAGAAATTTACATTTTATTCATTGTTTCTCTCCCTGACCTGTGCTGATATCCTTGGGTCACTGACCTGTGTATCCCATTCATCTATGGACTTATTAATGCCTGCTAGTCTCACTTTGATCTCTAGTTGCTGGGCATCCCCCTCAACTGAATCAACGGGCATCTTGAGAAGAATAATTAATTTTCCACCAGCATTTTCAACTGGGAGCGTAGATGTGGTGCATTGAAACTTTTGATTCACTGATTCATTTACAGAATCTCATTCTCTATTGGTAGCCATGGAAGCCAGACAGTGACTTATCTCAGCTTTTCTCTTAGCAACTCAACTTCTTCCATTTTTATTCTACTGAAATTTCTCCAGTTTGATAATGGTAAGCTGTGTAAGACTATCATTTTTCTGACTTTTATGCTGTATAAGAACCCCAAACCAAACCTACTGCCATTGAGTAGATTCCAGCTCATAGAGATCCCCATAGAGTTTGCAAGTCTTTAATTATTTACAGAGGTATACTGCCTCATCTTTCTCCTGCAGAGAAGCTGGTGGGTTTGAAGCACTGACTTTTTGGTTACTAGTCTCTGGTAGTTAAGACGGGCTTTTGTTTGGAATGGATGGACAGCTGAATGTAGTTATTTCCCATGATGACATTGTAATCACCTCCATGATAGAATCTGCTGTAAGCAATTAAGTGGTTCCCTTGAAAGTGTGACCTGCTTCTAGCATATTAGGAGTCGTTTTGAGAAAATTTGCTAGCTTTTTAGCACATCTGGATCCTGCATTTGGCCAAGTCATATCAGTGTGCTGCTGTATTGCCTGCAGATCTTGGGACTGTGCCATTTTACCTGCCTGCTGATCTTGACACTGTGACAATTTTTACCTGCTGACCATGAGTTCATCATCCTCAACAATCAACAGCTGCCTGAGGTAGGCAATTTCGCTAGCTCCAGTGGGTATGGAATAAGAGACAGAGCTAAAGCCCAAGGTTGAGGGGTTTTCACTCAATCTGTAATGCCAGCACTCTGACTTTGGACTTTGGGCCTCCTAAACTCTAAGAGAATAAATTCTTATTTGTTAAGGCATCCACCTGTGGTATTTCTGTTACAGTAGCAGTAGAGAACCAAGATACAGCTCAATGTTTTAAACTCAGTGCTTCCAGAGCTCCCTATAATGTATGAGAGGGACACATATTTACTCTGTTCTCAGGTCTCTAAGTATTTTCCTCCACCCTTCAGGGTTCTCAGTTATAATACATATA
>NW_006922122.1:16247-17249 GCF_000298275.1 Orycteropus afer afer
CAACCTTCCTTCCGAGGAGTGGCTGGTAGGTTTGAACCACCAGCCTTCTGGTTAGCAGTCAAGTGCTTTAGCCATTATGCTACCAGAGCTCCCAGGGTTTTAGTTAGGGGGATATTATTTGAGTTATTTGAGTTCAGCAATGAAAGGCCGACACAACTTCTGATTTCATTACTTTCCCAGATCAGGCTTTCACTTCTTGGTGTCAAAGAGAACATAACCGAGAAAATACCTTCATATGTTCAAATCTATGTTCAAAATTAAAATCTGTTAGCAATAGAACTCACAGGTATAGCAGGGTAGGAGTAGGAGCTCTGGTGGCAAATTGGATAAGTCATTTGGCTACTATCCAGGTCAGTCATTCAAATTCACCAGCTGTTCTGTGGGAAGCAGATCAGGCAAATTACTTGTAAAAGGATTTGCAACCTTGGAAACACAATGGAAATCACTATGAGTCGGAATCTACTTGATGGCAGTGGATTTTTCTTTTTTGGGCCTAAACAAGGCAAATACTGTGATTTTTTAAAAGAAAACACTTTGATGGTATGTTTCAATATCTGGGAAGATAGGTTAAAAAATCAGTAGGTCCAATTTTACAACAAAACAGAAAGATCCACATTGTAGCTGACTTAATAGATGAAGATGTCTTTTGCGTTTTTGTGGCCTTTCTCTTGGTCTCATTACATTCTTCCTCCAAGCAAGATTGAATTTCTGAGCTGAGCATCATGGAGAGTGTCAGGAAATAACCAGTTAACATTGGTAGCTTCTATAAAGCCTAGGGGAAATATTTTTGCCAATCAGTTTTTAACAATTTTTAAGACATTGGCAAATATTATTTACTCTATCATTATTATGATAATCACCATTATTTTTACTAGTATTACTATTTGTAAAAAAAAAAAACCTCACTACCGTTGAGTTGAATCTGACTACATTTTTATGTTTTTGTTGTGTTACTTTGTTGGAGAGGGAAAGTGGGAAAAGAATACAACAAAAAATATTTTA
>NW_006922122.1:36277-49874 GCF_000298275.1 Orycteropus afer afer
TTTGTTGAAGAGGGTCTGTGCAATCCTTCTGCCTAGTCCGCCATCTTGCCCCACCTCTTATTTTTAATAATAAATATAACTTTATCCATATGTATTTAAGGAGCCTCTGTGACACAAGTGGTTTTCTGTAGACTGTCAACATGAGAGGTTGACAGTTCAAGCCCATCCAGCACCCCTGTGGAAGGAACTTTTAGTGATACTTTTTTAAGAAGTTTACAGCTAAAAAAAGTCTATGGAATAGTGATACTCGTTATACATCGTGTAACCATTACTTGGGCACAGTAGCAGCTAACAACAATAACATATTTGAAACAATAAAAGCACAAGACCCATTACCATTAAGGCACTTCTGACTCACAGTGACCTCATTGTGTTTCCAAGGCTGTAAATCTTTACAGAAGTAAATTGCTTTATCTTCCTCCTAGAGTGACTGGTGGGTTTGAACTGCCAACTTTCTGGTTAGAGGCCAAATGCCTTCCCCACTACACCACCAGAGCACCTTAAAATAAATAAATAATTAAAGGCACACAAGAACAGCTTATACATGTAAAAAAAAAAAAAAAAGAAAGAAAGAAAGAAAGAAACCCAAAAGATAGTGACTTAGTTGTTTTATACACTATTGCACTACTGTTAAAAATTATGTAGAAGCATGAGTTAAAATGGGTTTTGTAAGTCAAGAGCTAAACAAAAATCAGTCATGAGACCAGTTAGAAGAAATAACTTCAAGCTAAATGGTAATTTAGGCAAGTTTTCCTTATCAGCATGAATTAATATGAGTTAACAATAATTTATTAGCATAAATTAGCTGTACTCACTCAACTGAGACAAGCTAGTTAATTGACCCTTTGAAGAACTGTTGATTTCAAGTCCGTTCCAAAATGTGGCAGTCTTATTTGTACAGAATAGAATGGAATTGCTCCATAGAGGGTGAAGGTGATGGTGGCTATAATCTTTGCAGATCACCAGGCCTCTCTTTCAAAATAAAAGGAAAATTAGGTGAGATTAACCAATTAAAGCAGTGAGCAAGATTCTTACACTTGGAATCTTTAAAAAGTTACTTGTAACTTTAAACTCAAGCCCCCTCACTGTTTTCATTTCGGAGTTCTCACTGTTCTCAAACAGTTTCCTTGCTCAATAAACTCTTTTGCCTTTCACTGAATCCTTGATCAGATTTTTCTTTCAACACTATGCATCCAGAGTCCTAGGAGAATACTTAGAACATAGTAGATTTAAAAACTATATGAATAATAATGAAAATAATAATAATAATAAAATGGTGAAAAGAAGCCTTTATCTCCACTTACATTTTTTAAAAAGTGTGCAATGATAACATTGAAAGTTTATGGTAAAAATCTTAAACTATAAATTTTAAGATCTCAACTATACAATTAAGTAAATTATTAAGTAATAATGTAGCTCAGTGTTCTGTAAACAGATAGTGAACAAATTTAAAAATAGAACTATGAAATTATTCATGAAAGTGACTCTCTTGGTGTGGGTTTGGGCAGATATTATGTTCAGCCAGTGTTGAGAAGCAAGAACTACAGGATCTGACTAGAGCCTGTTTTAGGATATATGGCCTGTACTTGGTGACTGTGTAACCTGCCCTATGCTTTGATGCTGTCATGTGTGAAATTATCATAACAATGACCTATAAAACCTTCATTGTCCTCCCTTCAGAAGGCCTTCCTAATACATTCTGATGATGCTGCCTGATTTGAATCACATCTAGACATAAAAAATACATTCCATTGCATTAATTTTTAGTATTTCTCTGAGCAATTTTAATTTTTGACAGTAGTTAAATAAATTCATTTGTTGTACTATGATAAATATTAGAAGTGAGTGTTTTGACTTTGCCAGTGTGCCATTTCAGAACAAAATCAGACAGAAAACAAATTCCCTAACAATATGGGTTCAGTGTGCTCCTCTTTTCAGGGTGAATATATCTTCATCTCATTTCCATGATGGTTTTCGTGAGGAATGAGGAAGATAAAACTGTATTTTAGATTTACTTGACATTATTCACTGGCATGGGGGTATAGAGGGAGACATTGGTTAAATGACTTTCCTTTCCATGCCTTCTAACATCTAAACTATGTTTTTGGTATTCAAACGTTCCAAAGACTGGTGTCAACTACAATTTTTATCTACACACATTCTCAAAACAAGGAGAACTGAGAATTTATTACTGCTTTTTTCTTATTAAATTCTTCCACTGACATTATTTCACTAGACCATCTAAAAGTTTTCTTTCAGCTTTGAATCACAAAAATCCAAAATTATAGTGTCTAAATTATTTGTATTGTGAAAAGTTGACAGTTTTTCAAATTTGATGATGAAATAAGTTGAAAAATAGCTACTCAGCTGCTCACTGTCGATTCTTGATTACCAGTCTCATCAGGGGGAATACTATATCCAGTTGCCCAGGCACTCAACCAGGCCCAGCCAAGTTGACACACAAACTGAACTACCACATATGTGTTGTAAATTGTCACCTCTATGATGTTAATGAGGTAGAAAGTAATTTACCAGATTAGATAATTTTGAGATATAAACCAAACCAAACTAAATGCTTTGGAATCAATTCCAACTCCTAATGACCCTTTATGACAGAGTAGAACTTTCCTATACTTAATCAAGACTATAAATCTTTACAGAAGCAGAATGCCTCATCTTTTCCCCTGAAGCAGCTGGTGAGTTTGAACCATGGACATTTTGGTTAGAAGCAAATGCCTTAACCAATATACCAGAAGATCTCCTATTGAGATATAGAGAGACCTATATTATCAAGGGAGCTCTGGTGGCATATTACCTAAGGCATTTCACTGCTAACCAGAAAGCTGGTGTTCAAACCCACAAGCCACTCCTCAGAAGGAAGATTAGGCAATTTACTTTTGAAGAGACACCACCTCAGAAACCCAAGGAAGAGGTCACTATGAGTTTGAAAAAACTTGATGGCAGTGAGTTTGGCTTTTTTGGTTTATACCATCAAGATCAGAGGGATTTGCAACCATCAAGAAAGAAGAGCCAGGAATGGAGTGTTTCCTTTGGACCCAGGGTTCTTGCACTAAGAAACTCTTACACTCAGGAGATTGATGACTTGGACCTTCTCCCAAAGCTAACAGAGAAAATTTTCCCCTGTAGTTGGTGCCCTGAATTAGGCCTTCTAGCCTCTTAAAATATGAGATAATAAATTTCTGTTTGTTAAAATCATCTGCTTGTGGTATTTCTGTTATAACCACAGTACTGGATAGCTAAGACATTTGCTAACTACAATAACTTTACAGGATAAGAAATTTTTTAATGTAAAAATAATATTGCTTAGTACATAATCAGGATTGATATTTTTTCCCCTTCAGTGGCTTGATCATTGACAAACTTTGAACTATTTTTTTATTATTTCAGTAACATTTGTCTACTAATATTGGGACCATATTACAAACTTTTTTTTAGTCAATACTCAGTCAAGTGTATGGTTTCCATAAATAATTCTTTACAATCTGGTTGAATTTACCACTTATTGTCAAAACCAAACAGTTATAAGTTGTCATAAACTCATCAGCTGGTTTAATTCTCCTGTTACATTGTTTTACAATTAAAATATTAGATTGATAAAGTTTGTTTTTTCTTCAATATGATTCTATGCATGAATATTTAATGAAGCTGTTATTTTTCAAGGATATATGTCTCAATATTATCAAGTATAATGTAATACCAATATTATATATACTTGCTTATTCAGAACAAAAACAAAAATATAGATTGTTTGCACCACAATTTGCTACATTAAAACATTTGAATCTTTAACAATACATTGACCAAATAGACATCATAGATGTATACAGAAGACTCCTCCCAACACAAACATAATAAACATTCTTCTCCAGTGCACATGGGTCATTCTCCAGAATAGACAATATGTTAGGACACACACACAAAAAAAAGCCTCAATAAATGTAAAAGCATTGAAATACTACAAAACATCTTCTCAGATCACAATGCTATAAAATTAGAAATCTATGGGAGCTCTCGTGGTGTAGTGCCTACGGCATTTGACTGCTAACCAAAGAAGATTGGATAATTGAGATACCACCTCAGAAAATCAAGGAGAGTTTGCTCTGGGTTGAATCAACATGATAGCAGTGGATTTTTGTTTGTTTGTTTGTTTTGGTTTGGTTTCATTTTTTAATAATAAGAAGCCCAAGGGGGGACAAATCAAATATGTGGTAGTGGATAGTACACTGTTCAAAAACTACTGGGTAACAAAAGGAAAAAAAGTATGAACTAATAATGATAATAAAAAAATCCTAGAAACAAATGAGAATGAGCATACAACTTAGCAAAATCTTTTGAATACAGTGAAAGCAGTACTCAGAGGTCAATGTATAGCAATAAATGTGCTTATCAAACAAGAAGAAAGAATTAAAACCAACAACTCCAACAACTAAAAAAAAAGCTACAGAAGAAACCTACAGTATCCACAAGAAAGGAAATAATAAAGATCAGAGCAGAAATAAATTAAGCAGAATAGAAAACAAAAGAAAAATAGAGAAAACCAATAAGACAAGAACTGTGTCTTCAAAAAGATTAATAAAATCAATGAATCGCTCACAATTTTAATAAAAGAAAACAATGGTAAGACACAATTAACATGAATAGTAAATGAAAATGGTGGTATCACAGAAGAATCAACTGAAATTAAAAAAAAGATAATTTTAGAATATTATGAAGAATTATACTTCAAAAGATTTGAAAACCTAGAAGAGAGGGACAAATTTCTAGAAATGCAAGACTTCCCTAAAATAAACCAGTCTGAGATAGACAGTTGAACAGACCCATAACAAAAAAAGAAATTGAACAGGACATAAAAATTCTCCCCACAAAAAACAGTCACCCCAGATGGCTTCATTGGAGAATTCTATCAAACATTCAGAAAAGAACCAATACCTATACTGCTTAAACTATTCCAGACCACAGACAATGATGGAATACTCTCAAATTTATTCTATGAAGCAAGCATAACCCTGATATCAAAACCAGGTAAAGACACCAGTAAAACGGGAAACTACAGGCCAATATCCCTCATGAATATAGACAGAAAAATCTTCAAAAAATCCTAGCCAAAAGAATCCAGCAACATATATAAAAAAGTAATAATACACCATGACCAAGGGGAATTCATACCAGAAATTCAAGGATGGTTCAAAATCAGAGAAACAATTGATGTAATCCATTACATAAATAAAGCAAAGGAAACAAACCACATGATAATATCAAATGATGTAGGAAAGGCATTTGATACAATCCAAACGCATTCCTGATCAAAACACTCAGCAAAATAGGAATAAAGGGGAAAATCCTCAACATAATAAAGGACATATGTGCAAAACCAATAGCCAATATTATTCTCAATGTGGAAAGACTCAAAGCATTCCCTTTCTGAAAGGAAACCAGGGAAGTATGTCCTCTACCACCCATTCTGTTTAACATTCTATTGTAAGTCTTAACCAGGGTGATAAAGCAAGAAAGAGAAATAAAAGGCATAAAAATTGGTAAAGAAGAAGTAAAGTTATCTCTATTCACAGAGGATATGATCCTATATACAGAAAACCCAGAAGACTCAGCAAAAAAATTACTGGAACTAATAGAATAGCTCAAAGTGGCAACATAAAAGGTCAATGTACAGAAATCAGTTGGATTCCTCTACATCAACAAAGAGATCTTGGAAAAGGAAATAAGGAAAATAATGCCATTTACAATAGCTACCAAAAAGATAATTACCAGGAATAAATCTCACCAGGGATACAAAAGACCTATACAAAGAAAACTGCGAAACACTACTACAAGAAACTACAAGAGACCTACATAAATGGAAGAGCATGCCATGTTCACGAATAGGAAGACTACATATTGTGAAAATGTCAATAGTACCCAAAGCAATCTATACATTCAATGTAATCCTGATCCATATTCCATCAACATTCTTTGGACATGGAAAAACCAATTACTATTTATATGAAAAGGACCTAGGATAAGGTAAGGAGAAAAACAAAGTAGGAGGTCTCACACTCCCTGATCTCAAAACCTACTATAAAGCCACAATGATCAAAACAGCATGGTATTGGTACAATGATGAAAATTAGACCAGTGGAACAGAATTGAGAACCCAGAAATACACCCATCCATCTCTGGACATGTGATCTTTCACAAATGGTCAAAATCCATTCAATGGAGGAGAGATAGCCTCTTTAACAAATGGTGCTGGCAAAATTTGATATGTACTTGCAGAAAAATGAAGAAAGGTCCATTACTCACACTATACACAAAAAACAAACTCAAGATGGATCAAAGACTTAAATATAAAACCCAAAACTATAAAGTTCATCAAAGATAGAGTAGGAGCAAACGAAGGGACCCTAATTTATTGCATAAAATGACTATCAAGCATAACCCAAGATGCACAAGCACCAGAAGAGAATCTAGTTGACTGGGTCCTTTCAAAAATTAGATTTGTATGTGCATCAAAAGACTTCTCCAAAAGGGTCAAAAAGAACCTACTGATTGAGAAAATATATTTGGCTATAAATATCTGACAAAGGATTTATCATGAAGATTTATGGAAAACTTCAACACCTTAACACCCAAAAGACAAAAAATCCAACTCAAAAATGGGCAAAGAACATGAATAGACATTTCATTAAAGAAGGCATAAAGGTGGCCAGCAAACTCATGAAGTTATTATGAGCATTGGCATCAGAGAGATGCAAATCAAAACGTTAATGGCATATCATCTCACCCCAGAAATAATAGCAAAGTTCAACAGAAGATAACAAATGCTTGTGATGTTGTGGAGAGATTAGAACTTTCATAAATTGCTCATGGGACTGTAAAATGGTACAAGTACTGTGGAAAGCAGTATGATGTTTTCTTAAAAAATTGAAAATATACATACTGTTTGATCAAGTATTTCCATTACTAGGACTATATCTTAAAGATGTGAGCTTCAGGACACAAACAGACTTATGCACACTTATGTTCATCACAGCACAATGCATTATACCAAAGAGATGGAAACAACCTAAATGCCCATAAACAGATGAATGGATAACCAAGCTATGGTATAATCACATAATAGAATATTATGCAACATTTAAGAATAATGAAGAATCCACAAATAATCTCATAACATGGATGAATTTAAAGGACATTATCCTGAGTGAAATAAGCCAATCACGAAAGGAAAAATATTGTATATGTCCATTATTATAAAAAGTTAAGGAAAGGTTTACACAGGGAAGGAAATTTACTTTGTCAGTCACCAGGGATGGGAGGGAAGAGGAAGGACAATTTCTGACAAGTTAAAAGTCATGTGTTGATTTGTGTGAAGGGAAAGGAAATATAACAAAAATATGTGAACAGAGCAATGACATTAGGGAAAAGAAGGACACAGCAGTGGGCACAAAAGATAGAGACAACAGAGGCAAATTCTAATACACGCACAGTAGCAGCAAAAACAGTCTTTGGGTAAATGCATAGACAGACAACAAGATCAGGGGTAGATAGATGAAAGGGAATATATCTCTGACCAAAGATAGATATGGCTGAAGTTATTCTTACATATGTAAATGTACTACAAAAATAGCCATAGCCATATACCTTACAGAATTAACAGGGGACAAGCTTGGAGTAGCTTTGCAGTGAAAACCAAACACCTTGAGAGAGAGGCACCAGATCTGTAACCTCAGAAAAGTGTTTATAAGCCACATAGTAAAATATTATCAGACTCTTTTAACCTTATTTACAAGACATAGAATTCCTGGCTTGCAGCTGACTGAATAAGTGCATATTATTTGTCACATAGTCCAGATGACTCTGGATATTTCAGCACTACTGAGCACAAATGTTGAAAGAGGATGTCTTTTTGTATTCTTATGCATCAGCATATATATGGCATAGCATTTTTATGCTAATAAAATATTTATGCTAATAGAAACTATCAGTTACTGTTAGCATTAAACATATAGCTATTCATTCTCTTTTTTTTTTTACCTGAATGCAAATATGGAGACTATTCACAAAGACGAGAACCTCAATAGAACTGGTTAACCCCATTCCACCTTATCTACCACTCTGAACTTCTAATTTATAGCTGGTCCATTTTTTGTAAAAGACACAAATTCATTATTACTAAATATAATGAAAATAATCAATATAAATATAAAGAAGTATTTTAACTATTTTCAGATTGCTTGCTCTCTGGTCACATATGGAGTTTATTAATTCAATCCAAGCCCAGACTGTTCTATTTGCTTATGGATATATACCAGGAAATTTGTCCTGGGTCATATTATTTGTGATATCCTGCATTCTCAACAGCACATTTATATTCAGCATGTGATGTATTCTACATGCTTTTGTATATGCTCTTTTATACTTACACCATTTTATTACTTGTTTAATAAAATCCTGTCAATGGCAAGTTGAGTAGACTAAATAAACAAGAGATGTCATGAAAATAACTTCCAGGTTCAATGCATAGTCAACATGCCTCCTTTGGAGTCAACAGGACTATGTATTGAGTCTATTCATATATGCACCTGTGTTATTAAAAAAAGGTTGTGGGCCTGGTGTTAAAGTGAGTTTAATTGCAAAAGGGATTTGAAAAGATTGTGATTTCTACTATAAAAGTTCTTTAGATCCAAAAGCAATATGTTTGGTTATGGCATGGATTTTCAAGTTACTTTAATAGGATACAAAGATTTGTGTGAAACATATTGGAATAACTCATTTGAATAAGCTTCCAGTCTGTGGAATAAGATATAAAAATAATATACAGGAAAAGAATAGAAACATCCTGATAGTTCTATTCCTAGGAGAAGTACTAGAAAATCTAGCTGAAAAGTTTTGAGCAAGTCAATAACTACTGAGTTTTCAATATAATATTCATAAAGCAAATATCATGACACTGTCTCTTCACTTTAATATGTGGTTCAACAGAGTTTAAGCTCAGTAATACTTAATTCATTTTCACGGGGTAGGGGGGAATTGTAGAGTATTGTAATACTAAGGGCAACCTCAGAGAAGTGGTTTATGAAGAGTTTCTTAAAATGTCTGCCATAGATAAGAGAAATTATTGGAAGAAAATAGCGATCATCTTTTCAAGCTATTTCTTCAATATAATCTAAAGTTCCTTGAAATTCAGTGTTTGCCAGAGAAATGCGTGTTAGGGGTTATGAAAATATATCTAATGCAGTACTTTTATGGTATTCCATAACTTAAATTGCTATTAGAACTCATTACTAATTAAATCTGAGAAGAGATTACTATTTCAAAAGATGCTGGTCATCAAATTATTAAATGACCTCACATGTCCCAAACAGTAAATTTTCACCATTGTCAAAAGACATAGAAGACTAAATGATAGGATATGAAAACATAGGGCTGCCTTATAGTCTTACAGAAATAGGGCAAGTTTGAAATAATTTCCTGGAAAGTGGGAAAATAAACTGACTTCTTTGGTTACCTAGTACCACTCTGACAGAAATATACTACAAATGGAAATGGCTGGAACAAACAGGAGCTGATTCTCTTACATTTTAGAGCCTTTAAGTCTGAGTTCAATGTGCCAGGCTCTAGGGGCTGGGTGAAAACCCCTTAACCTTGGGATTCAGCTTTGCCTCCTGCTGCTAGCCCACTGAAGCTGGAGGTTTTTCTTCACTCCGACAGCTGCTGCCTGCTGAGGCTGACAAACCCAAGGTTGACAAGTGAAAAGACACAGTCCCAATGTTACCAAACAACATAGTAGCCCACTAATTCAAATGTATTGAAAGTCTTAAGATCCATAGAGCATGGCAGGGTGCTGAGCAACAACTCAGCTACACGGAACATTCATGCATGCCATAAACTAGAGACCATTCCCAAAGCTGTTTCTTATATACGGGAAGCAGACCACACCCCTAAAGCAGCTACTCAGCTGCTTGTGGTAGATCTTACCACCGAGCTGACTGCCAGTCTCATCATAGGGAATAACTTCCACCAGCTTCCCAGCCACTCAACCAGGCCCACCCAAGTTGACACACAACCTTAACTACCACATTGACCAAAGAAGAATTTTTAGATTCCTGCAATATTGATAGCTCAATTGGGAATAAAGTGTAAAATATTAAATAGTGATACTAATATGCATGGCTATGTGGTTTTCTCCACCAATAATTGTTACACAGCAATCCTTATTAAGAAAAGAAAAGGAAAAAAAAAAAAATAGAGTTCTCAATGCTGTAAATCTTTATGGAAACGTACCACCACCTCTTTCTTCCATGGAGCAGTTGGTGGCTTTGAACTACCGACTTTTTAGTTAACAGCCAAGTGCTTAAACATTGTGCCATAAGGGATCCTTGGAATCCTTATACATGTAATAATTTCCAAAATAAAACCAGTTGCCATTGGGTAAATTAACACTTTTGATCCATGTATGTCAGAGCAGAACTGTGCTCCAAAGGGTTTTTAATAGTTGATTATCTGGAAGTAAATCTCCTGGACTTTCTTCCAAAAGGACTTTGGGAGGATTTAAACCTTCAACCTTTCAGATAGCAGCTGAGTGCTTTAGATATCAAAAATTATACACATTAAGTGCTTCTAAAGACTTCTCCATAAGAGTCAAAGAAACCCTACAGATAGTGAAAAAAATATTTGGCAATAACATATCTGACAAGGGACTTGTCTCTAAAATTTATAGAAAACTCCAACATCTTAACAACAAAAAGACAAATAATCCCATTAAAAAATGGGAAGAAGACATGAATAGACACTTCACTAAAGAGAATATTTAGGCAGAAAGGAAATGTATGAGGAAATGCCCACAATTGTAGCCATTAGAGACATGCAAATCAAAACAACGAGATACCATCTTGCCCCAGCACTAGTAGCAAAGTTCAACAAGACAGAAAGTAACAAATGCTGGTAAGGATGTGGAAAGATTGGGACTCTCATACACTTTTGATGGGACTGTCAAATGATTCAACCACTGTGGAAAGCAGTATGATGATTTCTTAAAAAGTTGGAATTAGAAGTACCATCTAACCAAAAATTCATTTGCTAGGTATATATCCTAAAGAATTGAGAGACAGCACAAAAAATAGATATATGCACACCCATGTTCATTGCAGCACTATTTACAATAGCCAAAAGATGGAAACAACCTAGGTGCCTAACAACAAAACAATAGATTACCAAATTATGGTACATACACACAATCAAATACTACACAACACTGGAGAATAACGTAGAATTAGCAAAACACCACATAACATGGATGAACTTGGAGGACATTATGCTGAGTGAAATAAATCAATCACAGAAGGGCAAATGTTGTATTACTCTGTTATTGTAAAAAGTCAAGGAAAGGTTTTTGTATGGAAGGAAATTTTCTTTGTTCGTTACCAGGGATGGGGCCTAGGAGAGGAAACACTGTTAGAGAGGTAGAGACAAGCACTGATTTACGTGAAGAGAAGAGCAACGTCTGTACCTAATGTGAGTAATCAAAGTGGTGGCACTGAGGAAGAGGAAGACATAGAGAGGTGCATGAGAGGTACAGACAGCAAAGATGAACCCTTTTGCACATACAGCACTATGTTGTCAGTGAAGAAAAACATTTATATATGGGCAGATAGACGAGTGGACAGGTTGAACTACTGGTATGTCTATGCAGGAGGGAATGTGCCCGAAACCATGTATAGGGTTGGCAGGCAATGTTTCTACAAGTGTATTTATATGTTCTGGAAGAATTCCCAGGTATATAGTACAGCTGACAAGGGGCAAGTTTATAGTCACTTCTTGGCCACAGCCAGCTACTCAGAGGGAGTGAGTAGTTGGACCTGTGGTCTCAGGATCATGGCTGCAGGGGGCATCAAGCTCAATTGACATAACATACTGCACAAAAAACATTGTTTCACACTCTACTTTGGTGAGTAGCAACTGGGATCTTAAAAGCTTTCAAGGAGCCGTCTAGATATAACAATGGTTATCTCCTCATCCAGAGCAAAGAAGAATGAAGAAAACCAAAGACACATGAAAACAATTAGTCCAAGTGACTGGTACACCATGAGATCCTCAGCCTATACAACTGTGAGACCAGAAGAACTAGATGATGCAAAATGGAAAGCAACAGCTGCAAATATCCATTAATAATAGGAACATAGAATGTATGAAATACACTTAGGTGACCTCTTCCTGTATCATTCTCATCTGTAAAATGGGGATAATGACAATACCCACTCAATGTAATCTTATCACTGTTAAAAGAGTTGACTCTATAATGCATTTGATAAAGTGCCTGGAACATAATAAATCTGTTGTCTTCAAAGTTGTTAAATTTTTAATCTCCTACAAGAATACAAAGCAACAGCAACATCTATACCAACATTCTTTGTAAATATATGTCATCTTTTTGCCAAAGAACTCCTACATATGTGTACATATGTAAATATTAAATGTAGTGAACAGATCAGAAGTGACATACTTATTGTGCCTTTGGATTTTTTTTCTTATTGTTGGCAGACTGGTTCAAAGCATAGTTTGTAATCTTTTCTATCTCCATGGTTTTGGATAATTATTTATCCTCCATGTGTATGATTATAATGAGGACCTGGTGGTGTAGTGCCTAAAGCATTTGACTGCTAACCAGAAGGTTGGGGGTTCAAACCCACCAGCCACTCTGCAGAAGTAAGACTGGGTAATCTACTTCTCTAAAGATTTGCAGCCTCAGAAACCCAATGGGGAGGTTACTATGAGTCAGGATCGACTGAATGATTATAATAGTAAAGATTAATTCATTGGGAGAGGTAAAGCACTTGTAAATATTTAATAATCATCATCTAGTAACTATTATGAGAGAGCTCTGGTGGAATAGTGCCTAAGGCATTTGACTGCAAAGCTTGGGCAATCTTCTTCTATAGCGATACTGTCTCAGAAACCCAAAGAGGAGTTGCTATGCGTTGGATTTGACTACACAGCATTAAGTTGAGTTTGAGTAACTATTATATTAAAAATACATTTTTTTAAGGCACAAGAAGGAAAGATTATTTTCTTTTGTTTCTTTTCCCTATTATTGCCACCAACATCAATATAAAAATAAATTGTTAGTAACTTACTTGTCATCTGGAAGTATACTTAGAACAGAAAATTATAAGATAAATACCTGTCATTAACGGGGCCGACTCCACGGCACATAACAACAACAACAACAACAACCTCTGTAACAGAAAATATCTGCATTTATATAGATTTGTTGTTGTTGTTAGGTGCTGTCAAGTCATTTCCGACTCATAGTGACCCCATGCACAGCAGAATGAAACACTGCCCGATCCCGCGCCAAGCCCACAATCCCTACTATACTTGAGCCCATCATCACAGCCACTGTGTCAATCCATCTCGTTGAAGGCCTCCCCCTCTTTCGTCAACCCTCCACCCTACCAAGCATAACATCCTTCTCCAAGGAATGGTCCCTTCTGACAACATGACCAAAATAGGTGAGATGAAGTCTGGCCATTCTCGCTTCCAAGGAGCATTTCAGGTGCACTTCTTCCAAGACAGATCT
>NW_006922122.1:52082-58124 GCF_000298275.1 Orycteropus afer afer
AGATCACATGGTTGTCTGATTCAAAATGGCCAAAACCAGTCCATTTCAGCTCACTAATACTGAGGATATCAATCTTTATGTGTTCCATTTCATTTTTGACAACTTCCAATTTTCCTAGATTCATGCTTTGTACATTCCGTGTTCCTATGATTAATAGATGTCTGATGCTGTTTTTCTTCAATTTGAGTGGTGCCACATCAGCAAATGGAGGTCTTGAAGCTTTAGCTTATCCATAGGACTAAGGCTGGGTTTACTCAGATGATGCAGTTCTTTCTCAGTCCTATTTTGAGAGCCTTCTAACCTAACCGGACTATTCATAAAGTTGTGCGTTAATGTATCAAACAGAGTTTCTTTGGTATTCATTAGGTTTTCCCTAGCCAATTATTTAAGAAGTGGACAGTCTCTTCCTTCTTCCTAGTCTGTCTCAGTCTGTAAGATGGGATGATACCTGTGCACCATGTGCATTCTGCTGGGTTAGAAACACCAGTGGCTCTGCCTAAAAACTCACAACAACATATCACCACGGTAAGACAAACTGACAGACAAGTTTGCCTCCCTGTTGGAAACCTCTCATACCACCTTTACCTGGGCCCCTGCCGCTGACTCCTCCTCTGTCCAGATTCCTTGGCCTTTAATCCCCTTTCTCCCACTCTCTCACCCTGCTGCTTTGGGCCTGCCTGAGTTCCTCTCTTCACCTGGATCCCTGCAACTGACTGCTCCTCTGTATGAGTTCCTGGCTTTTAATCCCCTTCTTTCTGCTCTCCCACACTGCTGCTTTTGGCGTGCCTGAGTTCTTCTCCCCACTTGGATCCCTGCAGCTGACTACTCCTCTGTCCGAGTTCCTGGCTTTTTTATCCCCTTTCTCCCACTCTCCTGCCCTGCTGCTATATCATATATATATAGATTTATATATGGATTATTATACTCTAGTGTGCAGTTTTCTAGTCTACTATGCTGTGAATCCCCACTTATTTGTATTTAATGAATTTTTGTCAATGTGTTGTGGCCACCAGTGCTTGTGCAGCCTCCTTTATAACTAGAATTCAGCCATGTGATTTAATTCTTAACAACCAGTCCAATGTGAAAGTTTACTATGAGAATGTCTAGAAATTTCTATTAGAAGTGAACAAAATTGTTCAAGGAGATGTGCTGGCCCTTTCTATTCTGCCTTAGACATTATCATTGGAGAATATGATGCTTAAGGCAACAAAAGCCAGCTTTAGGCTTTGAAGTGACAGCCAAGGGCATCTGAGATACTGACACAGAACCACTCATTATTAATGTGCCAAATTAAACCTTGAGCCATCTATATGAGATTGCTTCCTCTGTGATAAAAATTACCATTATTGTGCCTGTTACTTTCATTCATGTATTCTATTACTCAATGAAACTATCCTCACTAGCAAATACATTGCTCGTTTCTTCTGGCTTAGTTTGAGGTTTTGAGTTTTGAAATCATGTTCCTGCACCATATAAAAAGAGAAACAAACACACAACAGAAAGAAACATTGCTTTCCTTATTGGTTGTTTGGGAAAAAAAGGAAAAGCTCATGTGTAAAGTTTTAGTTTTCATTTTCTTTGGGAGGAGCAGGGAGGGAAGGATGAGGAAGAAGGCATAGTTTGATGTTCTACATACAGATAAGTGTTTGAGGTGATTTAAAGTGTTGAATTTACTTTAGTGAATCTTGAATGCATTCACTTTCCCAGAAATCAGCTTTCTGAATCAGTGACTATTAGTCACCTGCTGAGAAATAAAGGAGATAATTTAGCTCTTCATCCAATCATTCAAAAATGATTTCAAGGTGCAATTTTATCTAAAGGACATAAAAAACTCAAAACCATTTTGAAACCAAGGCAATTCATAAATTTCTTTTGAAGGTTAGTTGGAAAGGTAGAGTAAAACCTTATTAGGTTTTAGGCAACACTTTTTTTTTTTGACAGCCCGGAAATTAAGTTAGCAAAATCTTGCTGCTTATTATTATTATACCTAGACTTCCTCTAATAAATAAATATGTATCATGTAATTAACACATTTTTGTATGCAAAGGAATCCTTTGAAAATGTTTGAAAGTGATTAAACAGGTTTAATATTCTTCTTTTTACTCTGGTCTTGTTGACAGAGAGCTTTTATGTTAGAGTAAGTTACATAAACTGTTGGGGCTTAGAGTACTCATCTGTAAAATGGACTAATTTTGATGGTTTCTAATTTCCATTTCCCATGTATATAATCTTTTACTGGGATTTATTATATTACTGAAAACTTCAAATTGCTTTGGAAAAATATTTAAAATTACTCATAAATAAATACCTTAGTTTCTAATCTCTTTCCATAATTTCCTCCCCCTGCATTGTTATCTCCCACTCTCTCTTGTCTTAGACACATGCATATATACACAGGAAAATGAATAACAAAAGCTTGGCTATCAAAATGATTCTCTGTTTATGGAATACTTACTCACTGACTGAACACTCTGCTTACCTGAGTCACATAGGGAAGAGATGTAGGATGTTCTGGTTGAAAATTAACAATCAAATTTGAGCTCAACTTTCAGCTCTATACTGTATGTCCTCAGGGACATCATTTAATCACTATGAACACTCAGGTCATCATTGAAGAATGGGTGTTGGTTAACAGTAAAATCTACCTTTTGTTTTGAGTTTGCTTATCATACAAAAGTTAAAGAAGAGCGCTAACATATGGAGGTCCTTAATGACAATTAGATATTTCTGTACTCAGATGAGTAAATATCTTCTCTCAATTTACATAAGAGAATTGAGAAACTGAAATTGTTTCAATTCTCCTTCTCTTGTCCATTGAAAAATGGAATAAATTAATAATGGAAATAAATGTATGAAATCGTCTGATAGCATTCTAATATTTTTCAGTGTGTAAAAAATTTTGGTAAGATAGTACAAACTAGTATGAAGATAAATAGATACTATCAAACCCACCAGTCACTCCTTGTAAGGAAGGTTGGACAATCTACTTCCGTAACGATACTGCCTCGGAAACCCAAGGAGGAGTCACTGTGAATTGGGTTTGACTAGACGGCACTTAACAACAAATCCATAAATCTGTGTTGATGTGTATAAATACACATTTTAAAAAAATGTTACCAATCCCTGACCAGATTTGTTTTTGCAGTACTTAACTTCAATATTATGTATAATACTCCCTTATACCCATAACTTTGCTTTCTGTATTACTTCATTTATGTCCTACTTTACCAAGATCTGCAAATTACTGATCATTCTACATATTTGTGGTAATTCACCACTAAAGGTACTCTCCATACTAACCCTACTTCATTTCCATGCTCAATCATTATAATTATCCCCTTGTATCTACTTTTGAATTCCCATTCCCTGGTTCATTTTCTGATATTGTAGGCAAAATAACAATCATGGATTAATTCACTCTCTGATTTCTTTTATTCTGAGACACTGTGCTGTTTCTTGTGAGTAAAGAAAAAACATAACTATTTTAAAGTATGACCAAAAATAAATAAATAAATAGATAGATAGATAGATAAAGGAGCATTTTTAACACTGCCAGATAATTATACTATTCTTATCTAATCCAATATTATCTTTCTCACTTCCCTAGAGCATTATTTCACATTTTCTCTTCTCTCTTAGAACTTCTAATATTTTCTACCCCATCCACACACTTATGTAATGACCACACTTCTTAATTACTGGGAAAATGGAAGCAACCACAAGAGAATATCAATAGACATCTACCACTATATTTACCTATATACCAGTAATCATAACTTAAAAAAAATATTTCCTGCTATTCATGATAAAGGAACTTTCATTTTATCTTTATAATGGCAATTATTTCATCTATTGACTTGTTTGACTTTTCTCTCCCCTACTGATAGACACTGCCCCAGTGTATTCCCGCTTTCTTGATTTATTCCATTAAAAGTTCTTCTCAAATATTATTCCAATCAATATACAAACTCTTATTATTATCTTTTGAATATTTTTTCCTATTTTAAATAAGACCTTCTGAGCTCATTCCTTTTCCAAACTCATTGTTCCCCTTTGCAGATAAACCCTGTGTGAAATAACATTTTATATTCACAATGTGCCATTTAAAGTTCCTCATTCTGATGGCATAGTGCATAAGGCATGTCACTGCTAACCAGAAGGCTGGCAGTTCAAACCAACCAGCCACTCTTCAGAAGGAAGATTGAGCAATCTACCTTCGTAATGATACTGCCTTGGAAACTCAAGGAGGGGTCGCTATGACATGAATTGACTCAATGGCAATGAGGTTGTTTCTTTTTTTTTTTTTTCTTTTTTCTGTTTTGTATTCTCTCTCCAGTTGAGCACTTTACCTTGCTGATTCAACAAAACCATTCTTGCCCAGGTCATCAGTGAACTTTATATTGCAATATTTAAGTGTAACACTCCACCACTCAGGAGCTCTGGTAGCATAGTGCCTAATGCACTTGACTGCTAACCAGAAGGCTGGTGGTTCAAACCCACAAGCCACTCCTCAGAAAGAAGATGGGGCAATCTACTTCCATAGTGATACTGCCTCAGAAACCCAAGGAAGGGTTACTATGAGTTGTGTCCGACTTGATGACACATAAAAACAACAGCAACAACTCCACCACTCATTTGTCAATTTGTCATACTGTGGTGGCTTGCATTTTGCTGTAAGGCTGAAGTGTATGCCATTGGTATTTCAAATACTAGCAGGGTCATCCATGATGGACAGGTTTCAACAGAGCTTCTAGATGAAGATAGATTTAGAAGAAGGAAGGGGCCATCCACTTCTCAAATAATTGGCAAGTGAAAATCTTATGAATAGCAGTAAAACACTGTCTGATATATTACTGGAAAACTTTGTGAATAACCCTGAAGCATTATCTGATATTATGCCAGAAGACGACCATTCAGGTCGGAAGACACTCAAAATATGACTGAGGAAGAGCTAGTTCCTCAAAGTAAAGTCAACCTTAATGATGTGAATGGAATAAAGCTTTCAGGACTTCCATCAGCTGATGTGGCATGATTCAAAATGGGAAGAAAGAGCACCAAACATCCATTAATAATTGGAACACAGAATGTACTAAGTATGACTCTAGGAATATTGGAAGTTGTCAAAAATGAAATAGAATGCAAATGGATCAATATCCTAGGCATTATTGAGCTGAAATGGACTGGTTTTGGCCATTTTGAATCAGACAACCATATGATCTCCTATGCTGGGAATAGCAAATTGAGGAATGGCATGGCATTCACCATCACAAAGAAAGTGTTTCAAGATGTATCCTAAAGTACAATTCTGTCAGTGATGGGATATTATTCATATGCCTACAAGGTAGATCAGTTAATACAACTATTATTCAAATTTACACACTAACCACTGAAGCCAAATACAAGGAAACTGAAGATTTTTACCAACTTCTGCAGTCTGGAATTAACATGCAATCAAGATGTGTTATTATTGATGAAGGGACTGCAAAATCTGGAAACAAAGAAGCATCATCAGTATTTGGAAAATATGGCCTTGGTGATAGAAATAACGCCAGAGATAGTATGATAGAATTTTGCAAGACCAATAATTTATTCATTGAAAAAACTTTTTTTTTCAATAACATAAACATTGGCTATATCATTGATTTCACCAGACGGAATATACAGGAATAATATCAATTACGTGTGTAGAAAGAGGCAACGGAGAAGCTCACTATTATCAGCCAAAACAATGTGAGGAGCTGACTGTGGAACAATCAACTTCTTTTATGCAAGTTAAAGTTGAATTAGAAAACAATTGCAAGTAGAAAACAAGAGCCAGAATGTGACCTTGATTGTATTCCACCTGAGTGTAGAGACCATCTAAAGAATAGATTTGACACATTGAACATTAATGAGTGAAAAACAGAGGAATTGTGGGAGGGCATCAAGAACATCATCCACAAAGAAAGGAAAAGTTAATTAAAAGATAAGAAAGGGAGTTCCGGCAAGAGGGTGGACTAGACAGAAACACTGCACAGACCCTTTTCAACAAAGAAAAGGGAA
>NW_006922122.1:60615-62914 GCF_000298275.1 Orycteropus afer afer
CTAGATGATTGGGACCTTCTAAAAATTACATTTTTATGTGCTTCCAAAGATTTCTCCAAAAGAGTCAAAAGACAGCCTACAGATTGGGAAAAAATATTTGTTAATAACATATCTGACAAGGGACTTATCTCTAGAATTTATAGAAAACTCCAACACCTCAATAACAAAAAGACAAACAATCCAATTCAAAAATGGGCAGAAGAAATGAATAGACACTTCACCAAGGAAGATATTCAAGCGACCAACAAACATTTGAAGAAATGCTCACAATCATTAGCTATTAGAGAGATGGAAATCAAAACAACAATTAGATACCATCTTGCTCCAGCACTAGTAGCAAAGTTCAACAAGATAGAAAATAACAAATTCTGGCAAGGTTGTGGAGAGTTTGGGACTCTCATACACTGCTGGTGGGACTGTAAAATGGTACCACCATTGTGGAAAGCAGCATGGCAATTCCTTCAAAAGTTTTACCAATAGAATCTTTGAGTATTGCAACTCAAGGCTTGAACTTTTTCTTCATTTCTTTCACTTTGAGAAATGCTAAGTGTATTCTTCCTTTTGGTTTTCTAACTCCATGTCTTTGCACATTTCATTATAATATTTAACTTTATCTTATTAAGCTGTTTGTTAAAATCTTCTGTTCAGCTCTTTTATCTTGTCATTTCTTTCATTTACTTTAGCTACTCTCCATTTAAAGGCAGGTTTCAGAGTCTCTTCTGACATCCATTTTGGTATTTTCTTCCTTTCCTATCTTTTAATGACCTTTTGATTTCATGGATGATGTTCTTGTTGTCATCTCACATTCATCTAGTTTCCTGTCATTGATGTTTAATGTGTCAAATCTTCCAGAAATGGAAACTGGATTCAGAAGAGGACTTGGGATGAGAAATATCATAGCTGATATCAGATGGATCTGAAAGCAAAGAATACCACAAAGATATTTACTTGTATTTTATTGACTATTCAAGAGCATTCTGCTGTGTGGATCATAACAAATTATGAATAACATTGAGAAAAATGAGAATTCCATAACACTTAATTGTGCTCATGAAGATAACATGTACTATGTAGCTCCTGTACATAGATGCAGAGGATGTCATTTGAATAGAATAACTGGGTACTGCATGATTTAAAATCAGGAAGGAATTATGTCAGGGTTGTATCCTTTCACCATACTTATTCAATTTGTATCCTGAGCAAATAATCTGAGAGCCTGAACTATATGAAGAGGAATGTGGCATCAGGATTGGAGGAAGAGTCATTAACAACCTGTGATGTGGAGACAACACAACCTTGCTTGCTGGAAGTTAAGATGACTTGAAGCACTTACTGATGGAGATTAAAGACTATAGTCTGCATTTTGGATTACAGCTCCACATACAGAAAAAAAAAAAAAAAAAAAAAACCCTCAAAACTGGACCATTAAGCAGGATCACTATAAATGGAGACAAGTTAGAAGGTGTCAAAGACTTCATGTTACATGGATCCACAATCAACACCAATAGTAGCAGCAGTCAAGAAATCAACTGACATATTTCATTGGGCAAATGTGCTGCAAAAAAATCTCTTTAAAGTGGTGAAAAGCAGAGATGTCTCTTTGAAGACTAAAGTGTGCCTAACCCAAGCTATGTATTTTCAATTGCCTCATACACATGTGAAACCTGGTCTATGAATAAGGAAGACCAGAGAAGAGTTGATGTTTTTGAGTTGTGGTTTTGGCAAAGAACACTGAAAGAACCATGGACACCCAGAAAAACTAACAAATCTGTCCCAGTATAAGTGCAACTGGAATGTTCCTTGGAAGTGAGAATGGCCAGACTTTGTCTCATCTACTTTGGTCATGTTTTCACAAGCAACCCTTCCCTGGAGAAGAGTATCATCCTTGGTAAAGTGGAGGGTGAGTGAAAAAGAGAAAGACCTTCAATGAGATAGATTGACAGTGGCTGCAAAGATGGATTTAGGCATAACCAGAATTTTGAGGCTGGCATAGGACTGAGCAGTGTTTTGTTCTGTTGTACGTAAGTTCATTATGAATAGGAATCAACTTACAACAACTACAACAACACTATTGGTAGGGAGTCATCTATTTGTTTTTTTCAATTCTGTTTAAATTTGATTTATGTATTTGGGACCTCTTTCATTTGTTGTGCAAATATTTATTATGGTTATGTCCACTTGTTCAATTGGTACTTTCATCATTATATACTTTCCTTCCTTGTCTTTTATGGTGGCTTTTGGTCTAAAGTCCCTTTTATGACACATTAATATTGCCACTCTCAGTCTTTTTTTTTTTTTT
>NW_006922122.1:63769-67305 GCF_000298275.1 Orycteropus afer afer
TATTATTGGTTGCCCTTTGTAGGTAACTTTTCACTTTTCCTGTGAAAATCCTGCTTTCTTGATTCTTTCTTTGCCTTTGGTTTTAGTGAGTTTGAATATGTGTTTTGTTTGAGATTCATTGAAATTCTTGAATTGATATCTTCTCCTCTTTCACCACACTAGGGAAAATTTCTTCCAACAAACCTTTGACATCTTTTTCCGTAGTTTTATTTTTCTCTTCCTGTTCTGGAATTCTGATTACAAGTAACTTATCCCTCTTGATAATATCCCACATTAATCTTAGGCTTTCTTCATTTTGTTTTGTTCTTTCTTTTCTAATTAATCCCTTAACAAAGTAGTACAGAGGTATTTGTCTTCAATGTTAACAATTCTATGTTCTATTGATTTGATTCTACTCCATTGTCCACTCAATGTATTATCTATTTCTGAAATTTTAGTAATTAACTGCGTTTCTACCTGTTTTTATATAATTTCTAATATTTCATTTATTTTGTCAGTTTGTTCTTGTATTATTTTCCTAAATTGTTCCAGAATTTTGTCTGTGTTTTCCTTAAATTTGTCAATGTTTTTCTTGATCCTTCTCTGAATCCATTGAAGGCAACTAAATATAATTCTTTTGAATTCCTTATCAGGGATTTCCAATGAAGTCTCTTCCTCGGGGAGGTTTTCTGGGTCTGTATTCTGGTTCTTTGTTTGTACTACTTTATCTTGCTTTTTTATGGACTGCATGGTCAGTTATTCTGAGACATTGTGATATCATTATATTTATATATATTTGGTGGTTTTATATTGGTGTGATTCCCTCAATTTTTTTTTCTTTATTTTGATATATCTGAGTAAACAGGGTAATGTGCTCCTCCAGTCACTAGTTGACAGCATTTAGGTATGCATAGTTCTCTGTTAGTTGTTCATAAAGAGCAGTTGAGTGTGATTTGGGTTGGCATTAGCTGCCATATATTGCTGGTCAGTTAGTGCAGAGCCAAGTGGTGGCCCTCACTCAGTAGTAGTTGGGGCTACAGGACATGTAAGCATGTTTGAGTCATATGGGCACAGTTACTATCTTCCATTCAGTTAGACAAAAAACAATTAAAAACAAAACAAAACAAACAAACCAAAAACCTCAAGAGAACAAAAAAGACAAATTGCATTAACAAACAGGAACAATCACACACACATACACACACACAAACAAAAGAAAAATAAGAGCGAAAAAAAAAAAACCCAAGAAAGATAAAGAGAAAAAGGAAAAATAAAGTATCTGGAGAGTGAGGAATATGAGAAAAGAGTAAGTATGAAATAATTGTAAGGAATAAATGAGAAAAATTCCAAAAGAAAAAAAAAAAATATATATATATATATAAATACATATATAGGAAGTACCAAAAAAAAAAAAAAAAAAAAAAAAAGGAAAAAGGCAGGGAACTTGCAAAAGGGCAGAGGAAAAAAAAAAAAAAAACCAAAGAAATGACAGAGAACAAAATAAGAAGGAAAAATTGCAGAAGAAAAAAATGAATAAAAACAACAACATCACAAAATAACCATAAACAAAACTGGGGTGGGACAGGGCATGAAGGCTCTGTCTGAGCACATAGACCAGGAGGGAATTCCTGCTGGTTGAGAAGAGGGTGGTGGTTGGTGATGGCCACACCTCTGTTCACCAAGAAGGTTTGGGGTATGACTAACAAGAGTCACTAGTCATCAGCTTCTAGTGTGGTTGCCAGTGTTGTCTTTGGCAAGCCCTAGCTTAGTTTACTGCCTGGATCTGAATGCTACTTGCAAATATTCAAAATGCACATGCCATTTCCAAATATTCAAAATGTCTTGTAACTCAGGACAACCAATAGTCCACAGCTAAGTTTGTCTCTTTATTCACTGTTTTCCTTTCTAGTCATCAGCCAGGAGTGCAGTTGGCCATGCAGTCTTTTATGAGCAGAGCCAATTCTTAGGTTGCTGCCCAGATCAGAATGCCACTTGTAAATATTCAAATTAGTCATGCCATCAGAGCAGCCAAGAGTGCCCAGTTCCATTTGTCTCTTTATTCACTGTTTTTATTCAGGTTCTTCTATTAATTGGTATTTAATCTACTTCTTTACTTTCCCTTCAAAGTTCAGGGTTCCAGGATTATCTCCTGTATCTGCTTCAATTGGGTTCTCATTTATTTGTTGAAGAGGGTCTGTGTAGGTTGTCTGCCTATTCTGCCATCTTGTTGGAAGTTCCCAATAACATGCATTTTATACATATCTGAAAATCATATAATGTACTCATTATATGCTTTTGCAAAACATGTAACCCTCTCACTTTTTAGTTTCCTATCAGTGTTGTGCATGTTACATGCATGTGCACATATTTCATGGACACTTTATATGTGAAAATATGATACTTCATGTTGGATTATTGTCTGGATTTTTCTTTCTTTCTTTTTCTTTTCAATTGTGATTTGGGTGAAAGTTTATAGAGCAAATTGATTTTCCATTCACCAACTCATACACATTTTTTTGGTGACATTCATTGCAATCACCACAAAGTAAGAGCATTCTTTCCACTTCCTCCTAGTGTTTACTATTTTCCTTTGTTGTTCTTTCCCATTTCTTCCTGCTTTCTGAACTTCATTCCTGGGAAATGCTGCCCTTTTGATCTCTTATGGTTGATTTTTCTAATGAGTGTGTACTTCCCAGTATTATCGTTCACATTATAGGCTTGTCCATTATTTGGCTAAAAGTAGAACCATGGGAGTGAGTTTAGTTCCTGGCTTGAAGGGTGTCTAAGGGCTGTGGTCTCAGAGATTGCACCAGTAATGCTTATCCTTTTTATGATTTTGAGTTTTGTTCTATATTTTTCTCTCTCTTGATTCATGATCTTCTGTTACAATCTTTTCAGAATCATCAGCAGTAGTAACCAGGCATCATCTAGTTCCTCAGGTCTCTGGGTCATGGAGGCTGGGGTTCAGGTGGTCGATTAGTCCTATGTATTAATTGTTTCTTTGTGTCTTTGATTTTCTTCACTTTATGTTTCTCAGGATGGAGAGAGACCAGTAGTTGCACCTGAGATGACCACTTACACATTTAAGACCCCAGTCACTACTCATCAGTATAGATGCATTGTTAACTATGTTATGCCAATTGACCTTAATGCCTCCAAGACTATGGTCCTGAGTCCCTGGTGCAACAACCCATTTCCTCAAGGTGTTTGGTTATGGCTAAGATATGTTTATAACTTTGCCTCTTATGTGCTCTATTATATTCATGGATATATTTGCAGAATATGTAAATATGTATGTAGAATTTTCCTATATCCAACCTATGTATATTCTATGGAATAGGCCTGTTCACCTTTACATACCTTTCAGTCCTATGTCTATCATCTGCAATCACAGACCCTTGCTTCCTTGGGCATCTGTTCATTTTTACTACATACTAGATCTTATATGTAGAAAAACATTTCTAATAATCTGCTTATTTGACTTTAAAATGATTGTATGTTCTTTCAAATATATACATACATACATATATATATATAATTTGTTTTGAATGCAATCT
>NW_006922122.1:67845-76384 GCF_000298275.1 Orycteropus afer afer
AAAAAAAAAAAAAAAAACCCGCTATCCAGTTGATTCTGAGTTATAGTGACTTCCAAACAGAGTAGAACTGCATCAGGTTTCTAAGACTGTGAATCTTTATGGAAGTGGACTGCCTCATTATCTTCTGGCAAGGCAGCTTGTGGGTTCGAACTGCGGACATTTTGTTTAGAAGCCTAATACTTTAAACACTGTACCACCAGCGCTCCTTGTGGTAGTGGTCCAGAAATTCCTCATTATATTATTAACTCTTTGGTACTTCTAACTTCTAAGAAGATTTCATAAATCTATTTTTTTTATGTACTTTGGTTGTACTTTGTGATATCTTTGATCCAACATTGAAAGAAAGGATTCTCTATATTCTTCTCATTATGCAACTATTTCAAGGAAATTAAATTCACAAATATTAGATGTTCAATTCCAAACTGTATTACTACCTTTTAACCAGGAACAATTTTATTGTTTTTTCTGTCCTTCAATTTCTAGTTAGGTAATATTAGGCTAATAAAAATTATTCTTCACCTGTTTTAGTGATAAATATGATGCTTGAATAGTAATTAACAAACAAGCAAGTAAATCCTTCAATATCAAATTGATTTCAATTCATAATGACCTCATGATGCAGAGTAGAACTGCCCCATAAGGTTTTCTAGACTGTAATCATTATGGGAAACAATCACCAAGCCTTTCTTCCACAGAATATCTTGGTGGGTTCAGACTGCCCAGTCTTTAGGTTAGCAGTCCATTGCAAAACAATGGAGCCATCCAGGATCCTTCATGAGACATTTAATAGATGAGACATAAATGATTCTTTATTTTTGTCCATGCTATAACTAATTTTATCACTAATTAAAAATTACAATGCAAACTGAAATATATAAGGTACCATTGTAATGTACTATTTGACTATCTGGGAAGAAGATCCATTAAATCAAGAAAAGAAAATTGTCAGAAAGAGAAAAAAGAGAGAGAGTGGTAAGGTTTATAACTATTTTACAGAATTTTTTAAATGATCTTCCCATTTTACATCAATATTTATTAAGTACTTTTCCAGTTTAGGTTTCTAATATTTTAAAAAAATGAAATGGAGGTTAGAATATGACTTATGAGAGAAAATAAAGAAATAGAAATATTTTATCAGGATATATTTTATCAGGAAATACTTGTTGCATTATCCATTATGAGGTGAAATTCAGAGATCTAGTCTTCATGCCTGGAGAGAGAATAAAAATCAAAGTGCTAAGATAAGTTTGGAAGATTTGGATTGATCATGAGGAAATACTTTCTGAATGTTTAAATGGTGTTAAAATAAAACAAATTGAAAAAATTCATTCATGCTCTCTTCCTGCAAAATCTTAAATGCATAATCACATAGTAAGAGGATTTCTACTCTGCTCCCATGTGGTTGTCATTAGTCAGGATCAACTAGACAACAACCAACAATAGCAACAGAGCACTTTATGGCGGGTAAAAGAAACATTAGATAACTCCTCAAGGGCTTCCTTAAGGGCTTTTCTATCCTTTAGTACAATTATTCTAGGTCACAAAATTATAATGTATTACAAGAACAGAATGACCATTTTCCAACACATGCTACAAGTTTAATTTAAATATAAAACAATTATTTATTTATAGGAGCTCTGGTGGCATAGTGCCTAAGGCATTTATCTGCTAACCAAAAGGCTGATGGTTCAAATCCACCAACCACTCCTTAGAAGGAAGACTGGGCAATCTACTTCTGTAGAGATAATGCCTTGGGAATCCAAGGAAGGGTCGCTATGATTTGGGAATAACTGGATGGCAGTGAGTTTGTTTTTTGGTAACAATTATTTATCACCACTCATCTGTGGTGACTTTTGTGTTGCCGTGAGGCTGGAGACAATACCAATGGTATTTCAAATACCATCAGCATCATCCACAGTGAACAGATTTCAATGGAGCTTCCAGACAAAGACAAACTGAGAAGAAGGACAGGACAATCTAGAAAAAAACTGGCCACTGAAAACTTTATGAACAGCAGTAAGAAATGGTCTGATGTATTACTGGAAAACTTTATGAATAGGCCTGAAAGATGAACCCCTCAGGTTGGAAGTTTTGCAAAATATGACTGTGGAGAAGTCTCCCTGAAGTAGCTTTCAGGACCTTCATTGGATGATGGGGCAAGACTAAAAATGGAAAGAAATAGCAGCAAACATTCATTAAAGTCAATGCCCATGGAAACAAAAGTCGGGAAATCAGACATAATATTGTACTGGGAAAATCTGCTGCAAAAGACCTCTTTAAAGTGTTAAGAAGCAAAGATGTCACTTTGAAGGGTAAGGTACTCCTGACCTAAGCCATAGTATTTCAATAGCCTCAAATGCATGTGAAGCTGGACAATGAATAAGGAAAACTGAAGAAGAGTTACTGCCTTTTAGTTGTGGTGTTGGCGAAGAATACAGAAAGTACCATGGACTGCCAGAAGAACAAATAAACCTGTCCTGGAAGAAGTGCAGCTGGAATGCTCCTTGGAAGTGAGCATGTCCAGACTTCATCTCACTTACTTTAGCCATGTGGTCAGAGGGCACCAGTCCTTGGAGAAGGATATCATGCTTGGTAAAGTAGAGGGTCAGCAAAGAAGGGAAAGACTTTCTATGAGATGAATTGGGAAGATTCTCTATAAGATGGAATGACACAGTGACTGCAACAATGGGCTCTAGCACAGCAAGGATTGTGAGGATGGTGCAAGACTGAGCAGTGTTTCATTCTGTTGTACCTAGGGTCATTGTGAGTTGGATCCAACTCAAGGGCACTTAACAGCAACAACAACACAATTATTTAAGCTTTACCTGTATAATTTGTAGTGAATAGTGGCTTTATTACACTAAATACTTTGTTTTACTTAATGATAATAATGTTGTTGTTTGTTGTTATATGCCGATGAGCTGGCCCTGAATCATAGCGACCCCTCCTTGGGTTTCCGAGGCGGTATCACTATGGAAGTAGGATTGCCTAACCTTCCTTCCGAGTAGTGACTGGTGGGTTTGAAATGCCAGCCTTCTGGTTAGCAGTCAAGTGCCTTAGGCATTATGCTGCCAGAGCTCCTAATGATAACGATACTGTGAATATTTACATATATTACTAAATTAATCTCCCAGAGATTCATTGTTCTCATTTATAAAGTAGGTATAATAGTTCACATAATTGATCTGATAATTTTATAAATAAACTTATATATGAATACATATATATATATAAACTATTCCTATGTTGTTGTTGTTGTTATGTGCCGTCAAGTCGGACCCGACTCATAGCGACCCCTCCTTGAGTTTCTGAGGCACTATCACTATGGAAGTAGATTGCCCCATCTTCCTTCTGAGGAGTGGCTGGTGGTTTTGAACTGCCAGCCTGCTGGTTAGCAGCCAAGTGCTTTAGGTGCTATGCTTCCAGAGCTCTCTATTCCTATGCCTAAGGTATAATAGTTTCTCAATAAATATTCGATAAATTTTCTTTATGAAATATCTCATCTGTAAAAGCTTTTGAAAACAAGGGATAAATTAAATAAGAGTCAACAACCTCATGTTGAAGTTTGGCAAGTACCTCTCTGTTTTAAGTAGCCACTAAAAAGAAAAGTCCAAATGTAAAATGGATGATTAAAAAAGTGAGTTTATTTGTATCTGTTGTCTTATGTAAACTAGATTTTTCTTCAAATATTTGGAGTTAGGAACATGCTTATAAACTACATCATCTCTCTCTCTCTTTCTCTCTCTCTCTGTCACATTCTCTTTTTTTTTTTGTCTCTTGTTCTACTTTGATTTTTTTCTTTTTCCCTGCCACTAGCTAGTTTTGAGACTTGGGGTACAAAACTAATCTCTCTGTCTCTGTTTCCAAAAATGATTATTTAATACATTTGAATCACTAAAAATAGTGCCTAATAGTAAACTACCAATAATTATTAGTTGTTTTCATGATGTGGATCTTTGCCTCTTATATAAAGGACTGGCTGTACTTTAGCTTGCACTAAAATTATCATTTTATAAGATATGTTATGAGACATTAATAAGTTACTATTTATGAAGCACTTATTACAAAAAAAAGCACATAGCAAGCAATATATGTGCTTTTTTTTAAGTACACAGTAATCATACTGTAGATTATTAATTAATAGGAAGCTTAGACATCTAACCAAATATATATGCATGTATGTACATGTGTATGTGCGTCTCTGTGTGTATAAGATAAGCCCTGGATATTTTGTAAATATAACATTAAGCAGGATATGATAATTATTCTAGAGAAAATTCAGCTTATTCAGTGGGATAAGGGATATATATCCAAAGAAATTCAATTTAGGTAATTAAAAAAATGTAAATTATTAATGTGATTTAATCATATAAGAATAAATCAAATAAACCATATATTGAGTCAAAAATTCATTGCAATGAATTAATTGAAAACTTTTTAAAATGATGATGTATTTGAACTTTGCGTGTTTATGTGTGTGTGTATGGCATCCATTGCTTTCATGACACTGTTGAAAGTGATAGCCAATGTAACATTTCTGCAAATAGATTTGGAATAATAAAACTACTAAATTATATATCTTACAAGAATAATCCACATACTTAAAAGAAATCTTGTATACTATATTCCATTTAGTATTCCTAATAGCTATATGAGACAGGTACTATATATTTTTATTATTTCTCATCTATGGGAAAGGAGGCAAAAGTTCACAGAGATAAATAGCCCAAATTATTAGAGCTAGTAACTTCAGAGCTGGAATTTAATCCACTTTTTCTTTCTCTAGCATCCAAACTATCAGCCACTAATCTAACCTAAGTGCAAAGCTTCTTAGTGACATATCTCACTACTGCTGCTATGGATAAAACTTTGTATGAAGTTAATAGTGATATTTTGCAGCTCCATAAGGTGTGCAAAGGTGTCCCAGAGTGTAATAGTGAATTTACGTGGTTTCTAGAGGTCATTTGAAATTTCCAAGGGAAAAACAGAAACATTCATCAGCTATCCTCAATATTAGATATCATATGAATTACTTTCCAAGATATTTCACAGTTAAACATTAGGTTATGTTGTATTTCTTTCTATGACATCATTGTGATTTTGAGTTTCCAGCAGATACTATGTCCAAAAAAGAAAAGTGTGTGAAAATCACCACAGAGCAGACATTGAGGGGAGTGGTGTCTAATCTGAATCTAAGGTTTAAGAAACTATGCAGTTCCCCAAAAGTGCATATATTCAACTAGTAAGAAATGATGGTTATTTAAAAATGAGATTTTTTTGTTGTTGTTTTCAATTTGTGTGTATTATTTTATTTCACATGGTTGTTCTATATTTGGGTTAGTTATTGAGTAAATAAAACTGTTTGGTATTTCTTTTGACCGAGGGTCACCATGGAAACATTTTTTAGACATTATAGACTGTGAATTGAGAAAGTATGAAAACCTCTGGTCTACAACAACAGTTCTGCTTCCAAGAATAAACAACATGGAAATTTAGACCATTCTCTTCTCTTCATTTCCTGAGAAAACAGTCTTCTCCCTATTTCTGACAGTTGCCACCCAAACCACAGTGATGTCACAAAAAAATTCTCTCATGAACTCTTCTCTCAGGTTTTGGATTACACTCTTTGAGTAGTGCCTCAATGAACATCTACAAAAGAAACAAACAAGGAATCAACACTGATGACAATTTTTTTGTTATAAATGCCTCTAACCATTATTGCAGGAGCTCTGGTGGCTTATAGTGCTTAAGGGATTTGACTGCTAACCAGAAGGCTGGCGGTTCAAACATCAGCTACTCCTCGGAAGGAAGTTTAGGCAATCTCCTTCCATAATGATACTGCCTCAGAAACCCAAGGAGGGGTCACCATGAGTCGGATCTGACTCAACAGCTGTAAGCTTGAAAGAACTACTGTTGCAAATCTCAATCTTTCTTCACTATTTCTTTGCTATTTTTTGTGCTTATTGAAGGAAATTAGAGTAGTGCATTAGTAAAGCTCTCTAGCAACAAATAAAATAATAATTTTGTGATTACAGTAGTAAAAAAGAAAAAAACAATAAATTCATAGGAAGAAGACAAAGCAGTTATCTCCAAACTTTATCCATGTTTTACATTTTAACAATTGCAATTTTATTTGACAAGATATTCCTTTGATGTGTACCACTTTTAATCTCTATATGTCACATGTGTATTTCCCAAATGTATTATGATATGGTGGGACCAAAGTAGATGAAGATCAGTATTGTGAAAATCAGCTTGCCAATGCAATGTTCACTTTGACCTGGGACTTCCCTTCTGATCTCCTCCTTTTTTACAGTTATAAATTGTGTTATTTCTCTCTTAACCTCTGATGATATGGTGTTACAAAATACATTACTGGTACAATTCATACCCCATGTTCAAATACATGTTGTTGTTGTTGTTATGTGCTGTCGAGTCGGACCTGACTCATAGTGACCCCTCCTTGGGTTTCCATGGCAGTATCACTATGGAAGTAGATTGCCCAACCTTCCTTCTGAGGAGTGGCTGGTGGGTTTGAACCACCAGCTTTCTGGTTAGTGATCAAGTGCTTTAGGCACTACACTACCAGAGCTCCTTGTTCAAATACATACAAGAAACCATATACCAAAAATATAGCAAATGGAAAAAGGAGAAAAAAAATCTAAAACAAAGATTGTATTTCATCTCTTTTTTTCTAGGTATAAGTGCAGGATTTTCTAGGAAAAAAAAAATTGGAAATGGAACCTTTTCTCACCTAGTGATAGGTATGATTCTAAATATCAGTTGTTTGTTTTACTGTGAATTCCAGAAAAACAGAACTTTTCCAACCTGGTGGTAGGTATAATTCTAAATATCAGTTATTTCACTGTGAATTCCAGAAAACTCCCAATATTTTTATTTCTTTCATCAAAATTATAATCATGGCTCAAAACCCCAAATCCATTGTTGTTGAGTCAATTCCAAATCATAGTGATGCTACATGGTAGATCTTATTAAAAAATATTCAAAATACCCTTGATCGATTTTCACTCTAGCCTTAAATTCAAGTTATCTTATTTTCTCTTTATATCCAGCAGTCCCTGCAAAACAGAAAATTTTATTAAGCATGTATCTAGATTTGGTCCTAAATATATGAGAATTAAGTGAAAAAAATACAGTGGAGATGTATAGGAAACTATTTGACACACAGTAGGCACCTGATAGATGTAAACATTCTGTCCCATGAGAAGTAGCAGCTGATTTTCTTCAGGCAATTATAAATATTTCATTAAGGAGGTGGCACAGACTGTTAGGATTTATGAGGGCATCATGAAACTGAGACTAGATAATTTTTTTTTGAGACTTCCTATTCATGTCTCATTGGCTGACTATGGTTCACAGGAGTACCTCTAAACTAATATCTGGAGGTAGAAATGGTCATGTCCTGCTTGGCTTGAGCAGTGATTTTCCTCTTTAAACTCATGTTCATTGAGAAATGAAAAAATGAAGTTATAGTTCTGTTTAGAAAGGAAAGACAAAAGGAGAAAGAGAGAGAGGGAAAGAAGGCGGGAAGAATGAGAGGAAGAGAGGAAGGAAAGAAGAATATTAATAAATGGATGCTTTGCAGTTAATCTTTACTGTCAACTGCATTTCAACTGTGGTGTAGGTCTAACATATTGAATATGCCATGAACTTCCAAAAGGATGAACAAATCATTCTTAGAATAAGTACAATTATAACTTTCACTAGAAACAAGGTTGACAAGTCTTGTGCTCATTTATTTTGGTCATATCATCAGGAAAGACCAATCACTCTATAAGGACATAATGGTTGGTAAAACAAAGGGTCAGCAAAAATGAAGAGTACACTTTTAGAGATGGTTTGACACAAGAGCTGCAAAAATGGACTTGTATATTAACCATCATGAAGGTAGCTCAGAATTGGGCAACATTTTGTGCTAAAATGCATGTGGTCACCAGAAATTTGGGGCCAAATTGATAGTACACTAACAATAACAGCAATAAAACAAGGTATGTTTCACTTGTGTTACCCGTCAGTCAGTGGCAAATAGAAATTGAGCACTGTACAGGGTCATAATCTCCACTTCTTTGTGAACAATGCACCTATTAGCAGGAAATTTTCTACATAGAATTCATATTTTTTTCTGTTTGATTTTTGATTCTCTCTGAATTACTCTATCCGTAGGTATCACTAGCAGTTTTCAACCCATACTGTGGAGATTCCTGCTTTGGATATTCTTTCCCCCAAAGTCTATGGCTGTCAGTGATAGTAAAGATTATGCGTCAACTCAGCTATGTCATGATTCTCAGTGGTTTGCTAGATATTATGCAATTATTCTCCATGTTGTGATCTGATATGAGCAGCTAATCACTTGAAAAGTGAGTTCCGTTGGAGGTATGGACCACATCTAATATATAAATAGATGTTCTGACAAAGCCCCCTTTCTCTCACCAGTTTCCGGTGTGTCCTTTCAGAAATACTGTACACATTTACAAGTATCATGCATATATATATATATATATATATATATATACTCCTC
>NW_006922122.1:76484-78119 GCF_000298275.1 Orycteropus afer afer
ATACGTGCCTTAGCTAACTTTGAACTGAAAATGTGGTTAAAGTTCCCAGTGCCTGTGTTTAGAATTCAACTCCTCAGCCAAGTGGGGCTCTCCAGATGTGGCCTTATTTAATCTGTGGAATTTACCACAACTTCAAGCAACTTGTGCTACATCAAAGAAGACATTCATTTTTACTCTTTATTTTTATTCAGCAATAGAATACACCACTTATTTTATATTCTCCATTCATTTTTCACTCTTTTCTTTAAAAGATGCCTTTTAGTGATTTAAATTGTAAATGTTAAAATTTTGTCTTATGCTTTCTAAATCTGTGGGCCTTTAATCATTTTTCTTTTCCTCTACTTTCAAGAGTACACATTTGTTTTGCTTACACCCTTCTAAGGATTTTTCATTGGGAATCCCTCACAGAAAAGCCTATGCATTCAGAAGATTCTGGTTTTGATAAAAACACCCATTTTTCAAACAAATCTTTCCTAGCCGCTCTACCAAGTTGGATAATTCTTCCCAAGAGATATCATTTGTCTTTTTAATGTCCATCCCCTGTATGGAATCAATCTATTGTTGCTCTGCCTTTCTTCCCCAAAGCGAGTTTCATCTTCACCACTGAGATATTCCTTAAATTTCTAAATCTATAAATTTTGCTCAGGGTGCAGACATCACCTTTTTCTCCACTAACATCAAGGGTTTGGATTTGCAACATTTCTATTATCATATGAAGGTTTCTATGTTGAGAACTTCAGTCTTCTTTCAGTATGTTGTTGTTAGGAGCCATCCAGTCAGTTTTGATGCAGTGCTCCTGTGTAGAACAGAACGAAACAATGTGCCTGGTCCTGCACCATCCTCAAAAGTATTGCTAAGCTTGAACCTATCATAGCCACTGTGTCAATTCATTTCATTGAGTATCTTCCCTTTTTTCACTGACCTCCTACTTTACCAAGTATGGTATCCTTCTCCAGAAACTTGTCTCTCCTGATAACATGAAAAAACACAAAAGTCAAAGTCTGGCCATTCTTACTTCTAAGGGGCATTCTGACTTTGTGTACCTCTTCCAATACAGATTTATTTGTTCTTCTAGCAGTCCCTGGTATATTCAATATTTTTCACCAACACCATAATTCAAATGAATAATTTCTTCTTTGATCTTCCTTATTCATTGTCCTGCAGAACTCCAGACTAAAACAGACTGTGAAGAAATCCCTGGATATACACTTTCAAAAGTTGTTTTTGTTGTTAACTGCCACCAAGTGTCTTCTGACTCACAGTGACCCTTTGTACAACAGAATGAAATACTGCTCAGTCCTCTGCCATCCTGAAAATTGTTGCTATGTTTGAGCTCATTATTTCATACACTATTCCAATCCATCTTGTTGTGGCTATTCTCTTCCATTGACCCTCTACTTCATCAAGTATGATGTGCTCATCCAGTGACTGGTCCATCCAGTCCAAAGTACATGAGGCAATGTCTTGTCATCAATGTTTCTAAGGAGCATTCGCTGTACTTCTCTTAAAATAGATTTGTTTGTTTTTCTGGAAGTTAATGGGATATTTAATACTGTTCACTAGCATTATAATTCATAGGCAATAATTATTCTTTGGGAGCTCTGGTAGCATAGTGCCTAAGGCACTTGACTGCTA
>NW_006922122.1:78459-80071 GCF_000298275.1 Orycteropus afer afer
AGAAGACTGTAGTCTTTGTTCTTTATCAGTAAGTGGTTCAAATTCTCTTTTCTTTCAACAAGCAAGGTTGTGTCATCTCCATATTGTAAGTTGTTAGTGGGCCTTCCACCAATCCTGATGTTCTTCTTTATAAAGTCCAGCTTCTGGAATTAGTTGCTCAGAATACAGATAAGAAAATATGGTAAAAGGATACAACCCTGACATAAAATTTACTGATTTTAAACCACACAGTATCTCCTTGTTTTGTTCGAAGAATTGCCTCTGGATGTAATTGCCTCTTAGTTGTGCATGAGCACAACTAAGTGTTGTAGAATTTCCATTCTTGGCAATGTTATTCATAATTTGCTATGATCCACATTATTGAATGATATTGCATGGTCAATGAAACATAGGTAAACATTTTTCTGGTATTCTCTGCTTTCAGGCAATATTCATCTGACATCAGTGAAGATATCCCTCATTACATGTCCTCTTCTGAATTCAGTTTGAATTTCCAGCAGTTTCCTATGGATGTACTGCTAAAAACCATTGCTGAATTATCATCAGCCAAAATTTATTTATGTGTGATATAAATAATTTTTTTTGATAATTTCTCCATTTTTTTGAATCAAATTTCTGTGGAATGAGCACAAATATGCATTTCTTCCATTTGATTGACTCTCTTCCAACACTTTATCAGCCAGAGTTCTATTGTTATTCATAATGTTTTCATTGACCATTTAACCAGGTATCTGGGTAGCTGTCTTCCAAATTTCCCAACATAAACAAACAACTTCCAGCATTCCATCAGTTTGCCAAAATATCTAAATTGGTGTTCCTGAAGCCTTGTTGTTCACCAATGTTTTCAGTGTGGCTTGGACTTCTTTCTGTACCATCAGTTCTTGATCATATGCTACCTCCTGAAATGATTGAGCAGTTAGCAATTATTTTTGGTAAAATTTCTCGGATTATTTCTTACGACTTCTTTTGATTTTTCTTTCGTGTTCTCTATTTTGTCTATAGAATCCTTCAATATTGCTACCATTAGTTTGAATGTTGCTTCAATTCTTTCAACTTAAAAATGCTGAGTGTACTTTTTTTTTCTTTTCTGACTTCAGGTTTTTCCACATTTCATTATAAGACTTTGTTTTCTAGAGCTGCCCTTTGAAATGTTTGTTTCAGCTCTTTTATTTCATCATTTTTTTTTTAATTTGCTTTAGCTGCTGTACATTCAAAGGCAAATTTCAGAGACTCTTTTAACATCCATTTTGTTCTTTTCTTTCTTTCCTGACTAATTAATTATATTTTGCTTTCTTCATATATCTTGTGCTTGATGCCAGCTATCAGTTTTTCTGGTCTTCAGTCACTAGTGTTGAATGTGCCAAACTATTCTTGAGAAGGTCTCTAAATTCAGCTGAGATATACTCAGTTTTGTACTTTGACTCTCATGAACTCCTTTTAACTTTCTTCTGCTTCCACTTCAGCTTGCATAGGAGCAACTGATGGTCTGTTTCACAATTGGCCCCTAGCTTTGTTTTGATTGATGATATTGAGCTTCTCCTTCATCTCTTTCCACTGATGAAGTCGATTGTGTTCTTTTGTATTCCATCTGAGGAGATCCTTGTGTACAGTT
>NW_006922122.1:84456-92063 GCF_000298275.1 Orycteropus afer afer
CACCTATTTTGGTCATATTATAAGAAGGGACCATTCCCCGGAGAAGGATGTCATGCTTGGTAGGGTGGAGGGTCGACGAAAGAGGGGGAGGCCTTCAGGGAGATGGATTGATACAGTGGCTGCAATGATGGGCTCAAGTATAGCATGGATTGTGGGGCTGGCGCGGGATCGGGCAGTGTTTCGGTCTGCTGTGCATTGGGTCGCTATGAGTCGGAAACGACTCGATGGCACTTAACAACAACAACAACAATGTAGAGGGCTAGAGAAACCAAGGGAAACCCTCAATGAGATAGTTTGACACAATGGCTGCAACAATGGACTTATACACACCAACAATCACTAAAATAGTGCAGGGCTAGATAACGTTTCATTCAGTTATACAGGGGATCACCATGATCCAAGGCAGACACAACAGCAACTATCAATAAAATCAGTAATGATCCATGAATTGATTTTTTTCTAAATGGAAGGAACAATCAGAAAGATAGAAAGATGGCAATCCTTCTCTAAAAGAAAGGCTTTTTAAATTGCTTTCTATATTTTCACCCACTGGGAATATATGTTATGTTCCATAATGCCATAGATTGATTTTATTAAAGATTAAAATTGTAAAACATGAAGGACCTTTAAAATATAAATCAGTTGTTCTATTGATGCTTGTTACTGATGCTGAAAACCAAAGTTATGCTATTCTGTGATTTGCTTTTATTCACCATTTTAATTCACCATTCTTGCATTAACTTTCAAGTTTGAGAAATAGGCCTTTATATTGCTGTAGACATATTCACTATTTTTAGTTTATTTTTCTGTAGCAATGTTCTGTAACTTGCTTTTTATTACAGTTGCATTTATCTTCTGAATTTTAAATAATTTTGAACACCTTTGTCAGTGTTATTTCCCTCATGTATTTAGGAACTTTGATTTTTAGTTTCATTGGTAGAGAAACATTTCTCTTTCTCTTTGGAGTCATCACTCTGTCTAACATTTTTGGTTTTCTTCACTTTCTGATATCACTAGTCTCAGAACAGGCAGTGCTTTTTTCTGTGACTTTATATAACATATCACTTACTCAGTCAGTGGGCCAGTTTTATTTGTGTGTGACACTGAAATTCTGGAGGGTTTTTTTTTTTTTTGAGGGAAAGTGGTTTAATTTATTAGTAAAGAAGTATCACTGCATAAAATAGAGTTATGCATTGAACTTAACTTCATATCCAATACCTGTGAAGAATTTTCTTTCCAGTAATATACTGGATTTAAAATCCTTCTCTTCTTTTATGCCTCTAGAGATAGCCAAGTCCACAGTTTTTGACCTTATGTATCATTTTATACTTCTTATCCATAGATATATTTGCCTTGCTTGGGGATAAAGATTTTGTAAATGATTTTTTTTTTTTTTTAAAGAAGTTAAAAACAGTGGGGGTAGTATAATGGCAGAAATGTTGAGATCTTGTTGACTGGAAGACCACTTCAAATTCCAAGGATACCTACTGGTTTTACTGCAATCTGTAGTACATTATGCTCTTGTCGGCTTTCTTTCAACAAAGCTCTCTGACCTATATAATTCTTTGGTTACTTTGTAATTTCAGATCAACATATACCTATTTCAGAAAATTCACAAACAAGTATACCTCTTACATCTTTGTGAAACCAAGTAACTAGGACTTAAGTATCTTCATAATATTAACCATAGGTTATATTTTTGACTATGCCACATATAATTTAATTAGCCTACTTGTGAACATTTAGCAGTGTGGTGCCCTTCTCCAACCTCTAGACATTATTACAAAATATTGAGCTACAAGCAGATTTATTTTCCTTTTCAGCAACCAAAAACTATTTTCAAATGTGATTTGTAATCTCTATACTTTTTTTTTTTTTTCTGAAAAAGATATTTCAGCTGAGGATTGACAAACAATAAATTGTTTAAGATTTAGAGAATTTATGCAATGAAATACAAATAATTTATAGGCATTTCAAAGAAACTTTTTAAATTACATATCTGGAGTTTTTATTTTTTTACTAATGAAAAAAATAAAATATTATCTTGCATATATTCAATGTGCTATGTATCTATGACTTATTCTGGTGAAGACACATGCAAAACACAATCACGTACATAAAACCAAACCAAAAAACAAACACCCTGACATCAAGTCATAGCAACCCCTATGGAGTTTCCAAGGCTGTAAATATTTACAGAAGTAGATTGTCCCATCTTCCTTCCACAGAGCAGCTGGTGGGTTTGAACCACTGACATTCTGAATAGCAGCCAAATGCCTTATCTACTATGCCAGAAGAGCTCAAGTGATTTTTAAAAAATTAAATTGTAATAATCCTGGTTCTTCTGACATTTTTGTTCTCATAATGTTTTATAAACTGTAAACTCACTGAAGTACCAAATTTCTGAAACTCATGAAGAATAGGAGTCAAGAGTATGAACTGACTATTGGAGAAATTCTGGTATGAATGGTATGCATTTTCCTTTCTTTTTCTTGTCAGTCTGTAAATGTTAGGAAAGCTTTAGCACAGTTCTTTGTTTAATTATTTAATCTAAATGTACACAAGTGTTATGAAAGATATTTTCTCAAAAAGCAACAATATAAAATAGATAAATTGAATTTTATTTTATTCCATCTATTCTCCATTGATGCATGATATATTTAATTCTATTCTAGGATTTGTATATTCTTTGTAGTTATGTAATACATATACCAATATTATGAACAAGTTCTTACATGCTGTAAATGGCAAGATAAAATATACACTAACTGAAAGAGATTTGACATTTACAATAATTAAGAAGTGAAGGAGCATACATTTGATATAACTTTATAACTAAATTTTATGTTGTCGTTAGGTGCCGTAGAGTCAGATCTGACTCATAGCAACCCTAGGTACAACAGAATGAAACACTGCTCGATCACGCTTCATCCTCACAATCCTTGCTGTACCTGAGCCCATCATTGCAGCCACTGTGTTACTCTCCACTTTTCTAAGCATGATATCCTTCCCCAGGGAATGGTCCCTTCTGACAACATGACCAAAGTAGGTAAGACAAAGGCTGTCCATTCCAACTACACTTCTTCCAGGACAGATGTGTTCATTTTTCTCATAATTTGTGGCACTTTCAGTGCTCTTCACCAAAACCAGAAATCAAAAGCATCAATTCTTCTTCAGTCTTCCTTATTCATTGTCCAGATTTCACATGGATATGAAGCTGTTGACAATACCATGGTTTGGATTAGGGACACTTTAGTCTTCTAAGGGACATCTTTAATCTTCAGCACTATAAAGAAGTCTTTTGCAACAGATTTTCCCAGTGCAACATGTCATCTGATTTCTTAACTCCTGCTTCCATTGGTGTTGATTGTGGATCTAAGTAATATGAAATCTTTCACGTCAATTTTTTCTCCATTTATCATGAAGGTGCTTATGGTCCAGTTGTGAGGATTTTTGCACTCTTTGTATTGAGGTAAAATCCATAGTGTAGTCTTTAATGCAGCCTGTAGTCTTTAATCTTCATGAGTAAGTGTTTCGAGTCATCTTCCCTTTCATCAAGCAAGGTTGTGCCATCTGCATATCACAGGTTGTTAATGGGTCTTCATCCAATCCTGACTCCATGTTCTTCTTCAAATAGCACAGCTTTTCAGATTATTTGCTCAGCATACAAATTGAATAAATACGGTGAAAGAATATAACCCTGATATAAACCCTCCATGATTTTAAACCATGCACTATCCCCTTGTTCTGTTTGAATGACACTCTCCTGGTATATATACAGGTTCTTCATAAGCACGATTAAATATCCCGGAATTCCCATTCTTCTCAATGTTATCTATACTTTGTTATGATCTACACAGTTGAATGCTTTTGTATAGTCAATGTATTTGCATAGTAAAACACAAATAAATATCTTTCTGATATTCTTTGCTTTCGGTCAAAATCCATCTGACATCAACAATAATATCCATCATTCCACATCCTCTTCTGAATGCAGCTTGCATTTCAGGAAGCTCCCTGTCAATATACTGTTGCAACTATTTTTGAATTATCTTCAGCAAGACTTTACTTGTGTTTGATATTAATCATATTGTTTGATAATTTCCACATTCTGTTGGATCACTTTTTGTGGTAGTTAAATTTGTGTGTCGACTTGGCTGGGCCTGGTTGAGTGACTGGGCATCTGGATGTAGTATTCCCCATGATGAGACTAGTAATCAACATCATAGTAGAATCTACTGTGAGCAGCTGAGTAGGTGCTTTAGGGATGTGGTTGGCTTCTTGTATATAAGGAGAAGTCTTGGGGAATGGTCTCTAACTTATGGCACACTTAAACGCTGCATGTAGTCATGTCATTGTTCAGCAGCTTGCCATGCTTTGTCAACCTTGGGACTTTCAATGGACTTGAATTAATGGCCTGCCATGTGGTTGGGTAACAGCAGGACTGTGCCATTTTACTTGTCAACCTTGGGCTTGTCAGTCTCAGCAGCCAGCAGATATCTGAGTGAAGAAAAGCCTCTAGCTTCAGTGGACCAGGAGCAGAAAGCAGGGTTGAAGGCCAATGTGGAGGGGCTTTCACCCATCCCTAGAGCCTGGCACTTTGAACTTAAAGCCTCCAAACTGTAAAAGAATAAACTCTTGTTTCTTCAAGCCATGCCATTTGCGCTATACTCCTACCAGAGAGGCACTAGGTAACCAGACCCCTTTTCTTTGCAAGGTTACAGATATAGATCTCTTCCAGTCAGCTGGCTAGGTAGCTGTTTTCTAAATTTCTTGACATACACAAGTAAGTACCTCCAGCGCAGCATCAATTTTTTTTACCTTAATGTGTATTCCATCAATTCCTAGAACATTCTTTTTCACTAATTCCTTCAATGAAGTTTTAACTTCTTCCTTCACTACTATTGGTTCTTGATCATATGCCACCTCCTGAAATGAATGCACATAAAACTATTCTTTTTGGTAGCATGACTCTGTGTATTCTTTCCATCTTCTTTTGATGTTTCTTGAATCATGCAATATTTCACCCATATTGTTGTTGTTGTTATGTGCCGTTGAGTCGGACCCAACTCATAGCGACCCCTACTTGGGTTTCCAAGGCAGTATCACTATGGAAGTAGATTGCCCCATCTTCCTTCTAAGAGTGGCTGGTGGTTTTGAACCACCAGCCTTCTGGTTAGCAGTAAGTGCCTTAGGCACTATGCTGCCAGAGCTCCCATTTCACCCATAGAATCTTTTCATCCATAGAATTTTTCAATATTGCAACTTGAGGCTTGAATTTTTTTGCTCATTTCTTTCAGCTTGAGAAACACTGAACATGTTCCTCCCTTTTCGTTTTCTATCCCCAGGTCTTTGCATATTTTATTATAACAATTTTCTTACTGAGTTGCTCTGAAATCTTCTGTTCAGAAACTTGTCATTTCTTCCATGTTCTTTAGCTACTCTCCATTCTAGAGCAAGTTTGAATCTCTTGTGACATCCAGTTTGGTCTTTTCTTCCTTTCAATTCTTTTTAATGACATTTTGCTTTCTTCATATGTGATAATCTTGATGTCATCAAACAGTTCATCTGCTTTTCTCTCATTGGTGTTCAATGAGTCAAATCTGTTCTTCAGATGGTCTCCAAATTCAGGTGGAATATAATCAAGGACATATTTTCATTCCCATGGACTTTTTCCATTGTCTTCGGCTTCAATTTAAACTTGCATATGAGCAAATGATGATCTGTTCCATAGTCACCTCCTAGCCTTGTTTTGGCTGAAAAATATTAAGCTTCTCCACTGCCTGTTCCCACAGATATATTCTATCTGATTCCTGTGTATTCCATCTGACAAAGTCAACATGTATAGCTACTGTTTATATTGTTGAAAAAAGATATCATCAATGAATAATTCAGTAGTTTTATAAATTATATCATATTATCTCCATTCCATTTATTTCACTAAGGCCATATTTTCCAAGAACTGGTGATTTTCTTTGTTTCTACCTTTCATTGTGGTCAACAGTAATAATCAGTAATAATCAATATATCTTGATTGCAGGGTTGGTTGATTTTAGACTGCAGAAGTTGGTAAAAAAAAATCTTCAATTTCCTCCTCTTTGGTTTTGGTGGTTGGTGTGTAAATTTCAATAATAGTGGTATTAACTGGTCTTCCTTGTAGGGATATGGATATTATCCTATCATGGACAGCATTGTATCTAAGAATAGTTATTTCAATGTTTTTTTTTTTTTTACAATGCATGCTACATTATATCATTTCTCTTCAATTTGTCCTCCCTGATATAGTAGATCATTTGGTTGTCTGACTCATAATGGCCAAGCCAGTCTATTTCATCTCACTAATGCATGGGATATCAATCTTTATGCATTCCATTTCATTTTTGGCAACTTCAAAATTTCCTAGATTCTTATTTCCTACATTCTATGTTCCTATTATGGATATTTGCAGCTGTTGCTTTCCAGTTTGCATTGTGTCACATCAGCAAATGTCGTTGATAGGTGCTGTCAAGTCGTTTTTTACTCATAGCCACCCCATGCACAGCAGAACAAAACATTGCCCAATCCCGCACCAGCTCCATGATCCCTGCTATACTTGAGCCCATTGTGGCAGCTATCATGTCAATGCATTTTATTGAAGGCTTTCCCCTCTTTCGTCGGCCCTCCACTTTACCAATAATAACATCATTCTCCAGAGAATGGTACCTTCTGACAACATGACCAAAGTAGGTGAGATGAAGTCTGGCCATTCTTTTAAGGAGCATTTCAGCTGTACTTCCTCCAGGACAGATCTGTTTGTTCTTTTAGCAGTCCATGGTACTTTCAGCATTCTTCACCCGCACCACATCTCAAAAGGATCAACTCTTCTTTGGTCTTCCTTATTCATTGTCCAGCTTTCACATGCATACGAGGAATTGAAAATATCATGGCTTGTGTCAGGTGCACCTTAGTCCTCAAGAAGACATCATTGCTCCTCAGCACTTGAAAGAGTTCCTTCATGGCTGACCTGCCCAGTGCTACATGTTGTCTAATGTCGTGACTGCTGCTTCCGTTGGCATTGGTTGTAGAACCAAGTAATGTGATTTCTTTGACAACCTCAATCTTTTCTCCATTTATTGTGATGTTCCTTATTGGTCCCATTGTGAGGAATTTTGTTTTCTTTGTATTGAGCTGTAGTCCATAATGCAGACTGTATTCTTTGATCTTCATCAGTAAATGCCTCATGTCATCCTCACTTTCAGAGAGCAAAGTTGTATCATCAGCGTATCTCAGGTTGTTAGTGATTCTTCCTCCAATCCTGATGCCATGTTTTTCTTCATATAGTCCAGCTTCTTGGATTATTTGCCCATCATATAGCCTGAATAAGTATGGGGAAAGGGTAAAACCCTGATACACTCCCTTCTTGATTTTAAACCATGCAGTGTCCACTTTTTCTGTTCAAATGACAACCTCCTGGTCAAGGTACAGATTCCTCATAATTACAATCAAGTGTTCTGGAATTCCCATTATTCTCAATGTTATCCATAATTTGTCATTATCCACACAATCAAATGCCTTTGCATAGTCAATAAAACACAAGTAAACATCTTTCTGGTATTCTTTGCCTTGAG
>NW_006922122.1:93018-94776 GCF_000298275.1 Orycteropus afer afer
TTGGGCAATCCTACTTCCATAGTGATACTGCCTTGGAAACCCAAGGAGGGGTCGCTATGAGTCGGGGCTGACTCGACGGCAAACAACAACAACAATGCTATACTTGAGAGGTACAATTAAGAAACAAACATAAATATTTTTATATATTTAAAGTTTAGAAATTTTGAATTATGAAGTATCTAACACGAGAATGCATTTCACTAAAGCAAAAAACAAACTCACTGCCTTCAAGTTGATTCTGAATCATAGCTACTGTATAGGACAAAGTAGAGCTTCCCTATAGGGTTTCCAAGACTGTAAATATTGACTGAAGCAAACTGCCTCATCTTTCTCCTATGGAGTGGCTCATGATTCCAACCACCATCCTTATGGTTTGTAGATAAACATCTTAACCACCACACCACATTTCACTTAGAATTAAATAATAATGTGTGTAAACTATTGTTGTTATATAAAGAAAAACACTATACTTTTATGTAGTTTATTGATATAACAAAGCTAACTGACACACATTCCCTGGATTTAAGCAACTATGCAAATTTGTTGAGTTACTGGCATTCATAATATTTATATCATATTTAAATAATTTATGCATGAAAGAATATTTCTGCATCTGAAGATTTAATGCACTTTTATACAATAAAATTTAAATGAGTTTAAGTCATGTATATTAATGTCGCTCTTGTTACGTGCCGCCGAGTTAGTTCTACTCGACTTTACGCACAATAGAATGAAACACTGCTCAGTTCTTCACCATCCTGACAATCCTTATCATGCGGAGCCAATCATCACAGCCACAGCATCAGTCCATCTTATTGAAGATCTTCCCCTTCTTCACTGACCACCTACCTTACCAAAACATGATCTCCTTCTCCAGGGTATGGTCCTTTCTGACAATATGACCAAAGTAGTTGAGATGAAGTCTGGATATACTGCCTTCCAAAGGACATTCCAGCTACACTTCTTCAGGATGGATTTTTTCTTTCTTCTGGTAGTTCATGGTATTTTCAATACAGCCAACACCACAATCCAAGTGTTCTTCCATTTTGGTTTTCTAACTCCAGGTATTTGCACACTTTGTTATAATACTTCATTATGTCTTCTCAAGCTGCCCTTTGAAATCTTCTGTTCAGTTCTTTCATTTCAACAATTCTTCCATTCTCCTTAGCTATTCTCCATTTCAAAGTAAGTTTCAGAGTCTCTTCTGTCATCCATTTTGGTCTTTTCTTCGTTTTCTGTGCTTTTAATAATTCTTTGGTTTCTTTATATATGATGTTCTTGATGTCATCACACAATTTCTCTGGTTTTCAGTCATTGGTGTTCAGTGCATCAAATTTATTCCTCACTTGGTTTCTAATTTCAAGTGGATAATCAGGAGCAAGGAGCTCTGGTAGTGTAGTGCCTAAGACACTTGACTGCTAACCAGAGAGCTGGTGTTCAAACCTGCCAGCAACTCCTTGGAAGGAAAGTTCGGCAACCTACTTCCATAGTGATACTGCTTCAGAAAACCAAGGAGTGGTCACTATGAGTCAGGTCTGACTCGACGGCACATAACAACAACAACAACAAGGCAATCAAGACCATATTTTGGCTCTTATGTTGTTGTTGTTAAGTGCCGTCGAGTCATTTCCGACTCATAGCGACCCCATGAACAGCAGAACGAAACACTGCCCGATCCCACATCAGCCCCACAATCCCTGCTATACTTGAGCCCATCATCACAGCCACCGTATCAATCCATCTCGTTGAAGGCCTCCC
>NW_006922122.1:96453-111640 GCF_000298275.1 Orycteropus afer afer
CAGCCCCTGGTCTTGTTTTGCCTTAGCATATTAAGGTTCTCCATTGTCTCATTTCACAGATATAGTTGATCAGAGTCCTTTGTATTCCAGCTGGAGAGGTCTACATGCGTAGTTGTTATTTATGTTGTTGAAAAAAGATATTTGTAATGAATAAGTCATTGGTCTTGAAAAATTCTATCATGTGATTACCAGCATCATTTCTATCACGAATGACATATTTTCCAACTGGTGGCATAGTGCCTAAGGCATTCGACTGCTAACCAGAAGGCTGGTCATTCAAACCCACCAGCCACTCATTGGAAAGAAGATTGGACAATCTACTTCTGTAGAGATACTGCCTCAGAAACCCAAAGAAGGGTCCCTATGAGTTGGATCTGACTAGATGGCTGTGAGTTTGGTTTTGAGTTTTATGATTCTTTGTTTCCAACTTTCTCATTCCAATGACCAGTGATCGTCAATACATATTGATTACATGTTTGGTCCATTTCAGACTACAGAAGTTGGTAAAGAAAAAAAAAAAAAACTTTAATTTCTTCATCTTTTGCTTTAGTGATCAGTGTGTAAACTGGATTAGTAGTCATAGTAAGTGGTCTTCCTTGTAGGCATGTGGATATTATTCTATCACTGACAGCATTGTACTTCAGGACAGATCTTGAAATGTTCTTTTTGATAATCAATGCATCACCATTCTTTTTCAAATTGTTATTCCCATTATAGTAGACTGTATGATTGTCTGATTCAAAATGGTCAATACCAGTGCATTTCAGCTCATTAGTGTCTAAGATATTGAACTTTATCTGTTCCATTTCATTTTTGACAACTTCCAATTTCCCTAGATTCATACTTTGTCCATTCCATGTTCTGATTATTAATGTATCCCTGAAGCTTTTTCTTCCCATTTGAGTTGTGCCCCATCAGCAAATGAATGTCCTGAAAGCTGTACTCTATCCATGCCATTAAGGTTAGTTGTATTTTTAGTGTCTTCCAACCTGAGGGACTCATTTTTGGCACGATATCAGATAATGTTTCATGACTATTCATAAAGCTTTTCAGTAATATCAGACAATGTTTCACTGCTATTCATAAGGTTGTCAGTCACCAGTTTTCAGAAGTGAATGGTCCTTTACTTCTTTCTCATCTGGCTTTACAGGGAAGCTCTGCTGAAACCTGTCCACTTTTGTTATCCTGCTGGTGTTTGAAATACCATTGGCATAGCCTCCAGTCATACAACAACACAGAAATCACCACAATATGAAAAATAGATGAGTGGTGGATATGTATTAATATGTGGGTTATAAACAATATAATATGAATATATTTTTCAGTGGCTCTAGTTCAGAGATTATTTTAAAATGTATTGGTATTGATAATTCTTAGTTTCAAAACTTGAAGCTGCAAAATTAAAATCATATTTCATATTTTAAATAAAAGTCATTGAGGAATAATTGTAAGTGTACCAACCAGTGAGTTTTGACAAATCAAGGTATATAATATTTTCATCACCCCAGAAATGTATTCCATGCTCTATTAATGCCCTGTTCATACCATTATAACATTATAACATTATGAATCCAATACCCATTATGAACCCAATACCATTATGAACTGAATACCCAAGACCATCATTAATCTGATTACCATGTATATGTTATTCTTTTTTCTTCTAGAACTTTATGTAATCACTATTATATATTATATACCTGTTTATTTTCTTTGTTCACTCAGTATAATTTTTTTAAAAAACTTTTTATTGTGATTTGGGTGAAATTTTACAAAGTAGATTCATTATATATTCAACAATTCATACCATAATTCATTTTACTTCACAATTCTGATTAAAATCCCCACAATCTAACAACTCTCCTCCAACCTCTTCCCTGTGGTTATCCTTTTCCTGTGTCCTTTTTGCCTATGCATTTATGCCTCTTTAACTTTCTCCTGTGTAAATGTGCCCTTCTGATCTCCCATGGTTGGTTGTTGTAAGGAGTGCATCTCTCTGGTATAGATGTTCAAATTGTAGGTCTGTCTATTGTTTGGCTAAGATTTATGTCACAAAGTGAGTTCATTTCCAGGCCCAAAGGGTGACTCGGGCCATAATCTTGGGAATTTCACTAATCTCTTTCAGACAAATAAACCTACTCTTTTTTATGGTTTTGAATTTTTATTCCATATTTTTCTCTCACTCTATCCAGGATCTCCAATTTTGATCCTTTTCTGAGTAGTTGGCATTGGTATCCTGGTACCATCAAGTTCTTCTGATATCAGGGTCATATAGGTTAAGGTTCTCATTATACCTTGGACTAACTGTTTCCAACATCTTTGATTTCTCTAACTTTTCTTTGCTCCAGACAAGGAGAGAACAATGGTTGAATCTTACATGGTCACTTCCAAGCTTTTAAGACCCTGGTTGCTACTCATCAAAGTAAGATATAGAAGAATATTTTTATACACCATGTTGTTCCAATTGAGCTCAATGTCCCTCATGACTGTGTTCCCGAGCCCACAGTTTCAGTGACCCACTTCCTCAAGGTGCTTATTTGTGTCTAAGAAGTTATCCTAGTTTTGCCTCTTGTTATGTTTCAACTGCATAGGGAAATTTTTATAGCAAATACAAATACATATGTAGGAATATTGTCTGCCAGACCTATGTGTGGTTATGGGTGTATGCTCATTTGCATATCCATACATGATCTTCTTGGCTGTCTACCTAGGTATACATCTGTAGATTAGTGTTTGCTGTTACTGATAATGCAGTATTGCCTATGCAATAGTATCTGCCTTTATTGTTTGTATCTATTTTGCACCTCTCTATATCTTCATTTTCCCTGGTGATAGTGTGCTACTTGTATGCTTTTGTTATATTACTTTTCCTTTCCCCCATGACAAACCTGTCTCTTGATTATTCTTCTATTTTCCCTGCCATCCTCTCTCCTCCCATCCCTGGTAACCAACAAAGGCAATTTCTTTTCCTGTATAAATATTTCCTTGACCTTTTACAATAGTGGATTCATACAATATTTGTCCTGTGAATGACTTATTACTCTCAGCAAAATGTCCTCAATGTTCATCACATTATAAGGAGATTTGTTGGTTTTTCATTATTTTTTAATGTTGCATAGTATCCATTGTGTGTACATACCACAGTTTGGTTATCCATTCATCTATTGTTGGGCACTTATGTCATTTCCATATCTTTGCTATTGTGAATAGTTTTGTGCTAAATATGTGTGTACATATTTCTATTAATGTCACAGGTATCACATGTATAAGATACATTCCTAGTAGTGGGATTTCTGGTCAAATTGTATATCTATTTCCAGCTTTTTAAGGAAATGTCATACTGTTTTCCACAGTGGTTGTAACATTTTACAATCCCACCAACAGTGTATGAGACTTCCAATCTCTCTACAGCCTCACCTGCATTTGTGGTTTTCTATCTTGTTGAACTCTGCAATTATTACACAGGTGAGAGGATATCTTGTTGTTTTGATTTGAATTTCTCTAGAAGATTGGGCAATCTACTTCTGTAGTGATACTGCCTTGACAGCAGTGGTTTGTTTTTTTTTTTTTCCCTTTTTTTTTGGAATGACTAATGATTATGAGTATTTCTTCATGTGTTTGTTGGCTGCTTTAATATCTTCTTTAGAAAAGTGTCTATTCATGTCCTTTGTCCAATTTTGAAATGGAATTTTTGTCTTTTTGATGTTGAGGTGTTGAAGATTTCTATAACTTTAGAGATAAGTCACTTCCGAATATGTCATTTCCATTGATTTTCCCCAATCTATAGGTTATTTTTTTTACTGTTTGGGAAAACTCTTTTGATCCACATAAGACTTCAGGTGTTAAAAGTTCCCAGTCATCTAAGTTCTCTTGTGCTGTTTGGACATTTTGGGTTATATTTGATAGTCTATTTATGCCATGAATTAAGACCCCTAAGTTTGCCTCTATTTTATCTTTGATGAACTTTATAGTTTTGGGTTTTACACTTAAGTCTTTCATCCATCTTGTGTTCATGTTTGTGTTTGGTTTGAAGTGTGGATCTTATGTGTATATAAAAATGAGTAACAAGTTTGCCATCCCTAATTGTTAAAGAGACTATATTTTCCCCATTGAATGAGTTTCAGCCCTTTGTCAAAAATCACATGTCCATATGTTGTTGTTGTCAGGTATAGCAACACTATGTACAATGAAGCAAACACTGCCAAGTCTGTGCCATTCTCACAATCCTTGTTATACTTCAACCCATTGTTGCAGCTACTCTATCAATCCATCTTGTTTAGGGTCTTCCCCTTCCTCATTGACCCTCTATTTACCAAATATGATGTCTTTCTCCAGGGAATGATCCCTTCTGACAACATCACCAAAATAGGTGAGATTAAGTCTGTCCATTCTCACTTCCAAGGAGTGTTGGATTGCACTTCTTCCAGGGTAAATTTGTTCATTTATCTAGCAGACTATCATATTTCCAGCATTCTTTCCCAACACCTCAATTCAAAGGCATCAACTCTTCTTCAGTCTTCTTTATTCATTGTCCAGCTTTCACATACATGTAAGTCTATTGAAAATATCATGGCTTGGCTTAGGCACACCTTAGTCTTCAAAGAGATATCTTTGCTCTTCAGCACTTTAATGAGGTCTTCTGCAGCTTATTATCCCAGTGCAATATGACATCTGGTTACTTGACTGCTACTTCCATGGGTGTTGATTTTGTATCTAAGTAAAATGAAATCTTTGAAAACTTCAATCATTTCTCCATATATCATGATATTGTTCATTGGCCGAGTTGTGGCGATTTGCTTATTATAATGAAGTGTAATCCAAACTGAATTCAGAAGTTTTTGATCTTCATAAGTAACTGGTTCAATTAATCTATACTTTCAGGAAGCAATTTTGTGTCATCTGCATATCACAGATTGTTAATGAGTCTTCCTCTAATCCTGATGCCACATTCTATTTCATATAGTCCAACTTATCGATTACTTGCTTAGCATACAGATTAATAAATAAGGTGAAAGGATACAACACTGATACACACACTTCCTGATTTTAAATCATGCAATGTCCCCCTGTTCTGTTCAAAAGACAGCCCCTTGGACTATATACAGGCTCCTCATGGAAACAATGAACTGTTCTGGAATTTCCATGCTCAATGTTATCCATAATTTGTTGTAATTCATAAAGTCAAATAACTTTGCATAGTGAAACCTCTTTATGGTATCCTTTACTTTCAGCATCAGGTATCTCAGGTAAGGGGAGGGACACAGGCCCCATCCCCAGGAAGCAGGAAGCAGAGAGGTTTTGAACAGCTAAGGGAGACAAACTTGTCTGTTTGTTGTTCTGTGGTGGCTTGCATGTTGCTGTGAGTCTTGTGGTTGTGCCAACAGTGTTTGAAACACCAGCAGGGTTGCACATGGTGCACAGGTTTCAACAGAGCTTACAGACTCAACAGACTAAGAAGAAGGAAGAAGCCATTTACTTCTCAAAGAATTGGCCAGGGAAAATCTTATGAAAAGCAGAGAAAAACTGATACATTACTGCACAACTTTATTAATAGCCTAGCAACACTGGCCAATACAGTGCAGGAAGATGAGCCCCTTAAGTTAGAAGACACAAAATATGACTGGGAAAGAGCTGCATCATCAGAGAAGAACCAACCTTACTGATATGGATAAAGTAAAGCTTTTGAGACCACCATTTGCTGACATGGCACCACTCAACTTGAGGAGAAACAGCTGTAACATACATTAATAATTAGAATGTGGAATGTACAAAGTATGAATCAAGTAAAATTGGAAGCTGTCAAAAATGAAATGAAATACATAAAAACTGATATCCTAGGTATTAGTGAGCTGAAGTGGGCCAGTTTGGGCCATTTTGAATCAGACAACCATATGATCTACTATTCCAGGAATGAAAAATTGAAGAGGAATGGTGTGGCATTCATCATCCCAAAGGATGTTTCAAGATCTGTCCTGAAGGACAATGCTGTCAGAGATAGGATAATATCCATATGCCTACAAGGAAGACCAGTTAATACTATGATTATTCAATTTATGCACCAACCAGAAAAGCAAAAGATGAAGAAATTGAAGATTTTTTATCAACTTCTGCAGTGTGAAATTGACAAAACATGCAATCAAGATGTGTTAGTTATCACTGGTGACTGGAATGTAAAAGTTGGAAACAAAGAAAAATCACCAGTAGTTGGAAAATTTAGCCTTGATTACAGAAATAACACTTGATATTGCATGATAGAATTTTGCAAAACCAATGACTTATTCATTGCAAATGCCTTTTTCAACAACACAAACATTGGGTATACATGTGGACTTTGCTAGATGGAGTACACAGGAATTAGATTGACTACATCTGTGGCAAGAAGAGATGGAAAAGCTCAATGTGTTCAGCCAAAACAAGTCCGGGAGCTGACTGTGGAACAGACCATCAATTGCTCATATGCAAGTTCAACTTGAAGTTGAAGACAATTAAAACGAGTCCATGAGAGCCAAAATATGACCTTCAAAATATCCCTCCTAAATTTAGAGACCATCTAAAGAACAGATTTGATGCATTGAACACCAATGACCAAAAAGCAGAAGAATTGTGGGATGACATCTAGAAAGTCATCCATGAAGAAAACAAGAGGTCATTAAAAAGATAAGGAAAGAATAAAAGACCAAAATGAATGTCAGAAGAGACTCTGAAATTTGCCCTTTAATGGAGATTAGCTAAAGCAGATAGAAAAAATGACAAGAGAAAGAGCTGAACAAAGAGTTTAAAGAGCAGCTGGAACAGACAAAACCAATTACTATAATGAAATGTGCGAAGACCTGGAGTTAGAAAACCAAAATGGAAGAGCATGCTCGTCATTTCTGAAGCAGAAGGAACTGATCAATAAAATGAGGCATCAAGTTTCAATATTGAAAGATTCTATGGGCAAAATATTGACTGATGTAGGCAACATAAAAAAAAAAATGGAACAAATACTGAGTCACTGTACCAAAATGAACTTGTCGATCTTCATCTATTTCAGGAGGTGGTATATGTTCAAGAACCAATGGTATTGAAGGAAGAAGGCCAAGCTGCGCTGAAGGAATTGGCAAAGAACAAGGCTCCAGGAATTGACAGAATAGTCACTGAGATTTTTTGATAAACGGATGCTGTGCTGCTGGCACTTACTCGGCTATGCCATGAGATTTGGAAGATAGCTACCTGGCCAAGTGACTAGAAGAGATCCATATTTGTACCCATTCCAAAGAAAGGTGATTTCACAGAATGTGGAAATTATCCAACAATATCATTAATATTGCACACAAGTAAAATCTTATGGAAGATAATTAAAAAACGGTTGTAGCAGTATACTGACAGAGAACTTCCAGAATTGCAAGCTGGATTCAAAAGACGATGTGAAAAAAAAGATATCATTGCTGATGTCAGATGGATCTTGGCTCAAAGCAAAGAATGCCAGAAAGATGTTTACTTATCTTTTACTACCTTTGCAAAAACATTTGATTGTGTGGATCATAACAAATTGTGGATAACTTTGAGAAGAAAGGGAATTCCAGAACACTTAATTGTACTCATGAGGAACCTGTATGTAGACCAGGAGGCTGTCATTAGAACAGAACTGCATAGTTCAAAATCAAGAAGGGAGTTCATCAAGATTGTATCCTCTCACCTACATGTATCCTTTCAATCTACATGCTGAGCAAATAATCCAAGAACCTGGACTATATGAAGAAGAACATGGCATCAACATTGGAGGAAGAATCATTAACAACTTGTGATACACTGATGAGAGAACTTTGCTGGCTGAAAGTCATGATGACTTGAAGCATTTACTGATGATGATTGAAGAATACAATCTGCAGTATGGAATACATCTCAATATAAAGAAAACAAAAATTCTCACAACCAGACCTATAAGCAGCATCATGATAAAGGAAGAAAAGATTGAAGTTGTCAAAGACTTCACATTGCTTGGATCTATAATCGACACCAATGGAAGCAGCAGTCAGGACATCAGATGACATATAGCATGGGGCAAGTCAGCTGCAAAAGAATCCTTTCAAGTGCTGAGGAGCAAAGATGTCTCTTTGAAGACTAAGATGTGCCTGACACAAACTGTGATATTTTCAATAGCCTCATATGCATATAAGGGCTGGATAATGAATAAGTAGGACCAAAGAAGAATTGATGCTTTTGAGTTGTGGTGCTGGTGAAGAATGCTGAAGTTACCATGGACTGCTAAAAGAACTAACAAATCTGTCCTGGAGGAAGTGCAGCTGGAATGCTTCCTGGAAGTGAGAATGGCCAGATTTTGTCTCACCAACTTTGGCCATGTTATCAGAAGGGCCCATTCCCTGGAGAAGGATGTCATGCTTGGTAAGGTGGAGGGTCATTGAAAGAGGGGAAGGCCCTCAACAAGATGGATTTATACAGTGGCTGCTGTAATGGGCTCAAGTATAGCAGTGATCACGGAACTGGCGTGGGACTCGACCGGGTTTTGTTCTTCTGTGCATGGGGTCACTATGAGTTGGAAGTGACTCAATGGCACCTCACAGCAACAACATTGCTTTCAGCCACTATCCATTGGATATCAGCAATGTCATCTTAGTTCCATGTCCTCTTCTGAATCCAGATTGAATTTCTAGATGTTCCCTGTCAATATACTGCTGCAACCATATTTGAATTATCTTCAGAAAAATTTTGCTTGCATGCAATATTAATAATATTTCTTGATTGCTTGATAATTTCTACATTCTGTTGGATAACCTTTCTTTGAAATAGGAACAAATGGAACTCTTCCAGTCAGTTAGCTAGGAAGCTGTCTTCCAAATTTCTTGTCATAAATGAGTTAGCGCTTCTACAACTACATCCATTAGTTGAAATATTTCAATGGTATTTTTCAGTTCCTGGAGCCTTGTTTTTCACATTCTTTCTGTGCAGCTTCGACTTCTTCCTTCAGTAGCATTGATTCATATGCTGCCTTGAAATAGTTGAACACTGATCAATTTTGTTGTTTTCAGTACATTGACTCTAGGTATTCCTTCCACCTTCTTTTGGTGCTCCCTACATCATTCAATATTTTACCCATAAAATCCTTCAATATTGCATCACAAGGCTTGAATTTGTCTTCAGTTATTTCAGTTTGAGAAAAATAAATAAATAAATAAATGGCAGCTGACAGCCAAGTAGTATTCTATATGCAGATGGATCTTTTTTGGATTCTGTATTCTGTTCCAGTGATCTATGCTTCTATTGTTGTACCAATAGCAGACTGTATTGACTCTGGTGGCTGTAGGGTAGGTTTTGAGATTGGAGGGTGTGAGACCTTCTACTTTGTTTTTCTTCTTCATTGTGCTTTCTTTATCCATGCTCTCTTACCTTCACATATAATGATAGTAGTTGTTTTTTCCACATCCTTAAAGAATGTTGATGGGATTTGGATAAGGATTGCATTGAATGTATGAATTGCTTTGGCCTGTCTTGACATTTTCACAATGTTCAATCTTCCTGTCCATAAGCATGGGATATTCTTCCATTTATGTCTTGTTTAGTTTCTTGTAGCAGTGTTTTGTAGTTTTATTTGGATAGGTCTTTTTGTTCCTCATTTCTTCCTAAGTATTTTATCTTCTTTATAGGTATTGAAAATGTTAGTATTTTATTTTCTTTTCAGAGATCTTTTTATTGATGTACAGGAATCCAACTTATTTTTGTATGTTGTTCTTATATCCTGTCACTTTGTTGAACCTTTCAATTAGTTCCAATATTTCTCTTGCTAGTCTCCTGGGCTTTCTATATATGTGATCATGCCATCTGCAAATACAGTTTTTCTTTTCTTTTTTTTCCCCAAGAATTTGGATTCCTTTTTTTTTTTTTTTTTTTTTTTTAAATCTCTCTCTCATTCCTGCCTTATTGCTCTGGCTAGAACTTCCAACACAATTTTGAAGAGAAGTGATGATACAGGGCATTCTTGCCTAGTTCCTGCTTTCAGAGAGAATGCTCTGAGCCTCTCTCCATTGAGAATCATGTTGGCTGTTTGTTTTAGGTATATGCCTTTTATTGTGTTGAGGAATTTCCCTTCTATTCCTATATTGTTGAATTTTTTTTTTTTTTTAATCAGGAATGGTTGATGAATTTTATCAAATTTACTTTCTACATTGATTTTTATGATCATGTTGTTGGTTTCCTTTGTTTAATTTATGTGGTAGATTACACTGATTTTGCTAATGTTGAACCATCTTTGCATACCTAGTATGAACCCCACTTGGCCACAGGGTGTTATTTTTTTTATATCGTGTTTAACTGTATTAGCTAGGACTTTGTTGAAGATTTTTATGTCTATATTCATGAGATATTCATGAGGGATATCGCTCTGTAGTTTTTTTTTTCTAGTGCTGTTTTTTGCCTGGTTTTAGTAACACAATTATGATTGCTTCATAGAATGAATTTCAGAGTGTGATATCTTTCTATGTTCTGGAACATCTGGAGTAGGATATGTATCACCTCATCTCTGATCATTTGATATGATTTCCCTAGTGAAGCCATCTGCGTCAGGAAGTATTTGTGGGGAGGTTTTGTTTTTAATGACTTTCTCAATTCCTTCCTTTGTTGTGGGTTTGTTCAGTTTTTACTTCAATTTATGATAGTTTGTAGGTCTTGTGTTTCTATAAATTTATCCATTTCTTCTAGGTTTTCAATTTGATGGTGTACTGTTCTTTGTGTAATTATCTTTTTTTTTTTTTTTGGTTGATTCTGTTGTTATGTCACACATTTCATTTATTATTCACATAATTTGCATCTTCTCTTTCTTTTCCTTAGATAAATTTGCTAGTGGTTTATCAATTTTGTTAATCTTTTTGAAGAACCAGCTTCTAGTCTTGTTGATTTTCTCTACTGTTTTTCTGTTTGTTTATTTCTGCTGTGATCTTCATTATTTCTTTTCTTCTGGAGACTGAAGCCTTCTTTTGTTGCTCTTTTTCTGATTGTTGAAGTTCTTGGGTTGTTTTTAGTTCTTTGTTCTTTTTTGATGTGTGAATTAATTGCTACAAATTTGTCTCTGAGTACTGCTTTCCTTGTGTCCCCAAAGTTTTGTTAAGTTTTCATTCTCATTTGTTTCTAGGACTTTTTTTTTTTTTTTTTTCAGTTTTACACTTCATTTCTTCTGTTGCCCAGTGGTTATTGAGGGATGTGTTGTTCAATTTCCATGTATTTGATTTTGTCCCCTTACCTTCCTATTGTTGCTTTCTAATTTTATAGTGTTGTGATCCAGGAAGAAGCTTTGTGGAATTTCAATGTTTCCCATTTATTTGAGATTTGACTCATGGCCTAACATTGTCTGTTCTGGGGAATGATCCATGCACACTAGAATGGAAAGTATATTTTTTGTTGTTACTGAGTGGAGTGCTCTGCATATGTCCATGAGGTCCAGTTCATTGACTGTGTTGTTGGGATCTTCTGCATTTTGTTAGGTTCTTTCTAGTTGTTCTGTCCTTCAATGAAAGTGGTGTGTTAAAGCCTGCTATTAGTATTGCAGTATTGTTTATTCCATCTCTTGAGTGGTGCATTTAATCCACTGACATTCAGTGTAATTATCAAAAAGTATAAATCAGTTGCTGTCATTTTGTTATGTGTTTTTTTGTGGTCACTGATTTCTTTGTTCCATATAATTTTCTTTCCTGAGCTTGTTTCTTTTATGAATCATATTGTCACTTCCCTCATTGCTATTGTTTAGTATTTGCTAAATATTTGTGCTTGTCCTCTTTTTTATTGTGATGTGAAGGTTTATCATTTTTTCTTTGAGGTTACCCTGTGATTTATAATTTTCTCCCCAAGTTCAGAACAGTCCATTCTATCTTGCAACTCTCTTGACTTCCTCATGATTTAGAAGTTCTATAACTACATATTTTTGTTTTCCCCTTTTTTGGTTTGTAGTTGTCCTCATTTGCCAATTGAAATTGTTTTCTTATTTGTTGATTTTTTGCTGGTTTGTTTTGATATATGCAGATTAGTGGGACAGATTTGCTTTTTTTTTTTGTTGTTAAATCAGTGGCAGTTAGGCACTTTCTATCTCCAGGTTGGTGGAATAATTGATGGGGACATAGGTGTAGGTCTCTGTTTGACAAGAAGAGGAGCAATGTTTGGAATGAACAGGTGTTGTTCATCGTCTGTTGCTGATCCCATGGTGTAGGAGTTGATTGTGGTCTTGTTTGTTGGATGAGGTGGTCAATGCAGTAAAAATGGCTGACTAGTAGAGAGTTAATGACTTCTTCCTGTTGGATGGAACAACAGCAGCAAAAGAAAATCCAAGGAAAAGAAGAAGAAAAGGAAAAGAAAAAATAAATAAAAGATAAAAATATAGAACAAAAGGAAATAAAATTTTAGGGCTGGTTGAGCTAAAATATTAACAAAATGTAGGAAAAATAAAAGTAAGAGGAAGAAATAAGGAAAAAGATAGAAAAATTGTGGAAGAGCAAAGGAGAAAAATAGGGGGAAGTAAGTGGAACTTAGGAAGATGGATTTCTGTAAATACAGTGTTTCAACAGCCCTGGTTGCAGGAGAGTGTACCAGAAACCACTTTCTGTAGGGGTGTGCTTGCAGAAATGAAAGGAACGTACAGGGTGAGAAAGATCAACTAGTGATATATGCATCTAGAAAGATAGCTGTAGCCTGTGGCTCTGTCTGCTTAGAGTGGAATGCTGTGGGTGGCTACAGGATTTCTTTGGCCACCAGCTTGGTGGTAGTGGGAAGAGGTTTTGCTTCTACTAACAAAGAAGCTGTACTTTTCAGGGCAGAATGTATGGGTCACCAGATTTGATTCACTGGTATGGCCTGGCACCCTTCTGAGTAGACACAGTTCTTGCCTAGACCCTAGTAAAATCTCACCCTGATACTCTCTTCTTGTACCACCCCAACACAGGCTTTTCAGTTTGCAGAGGTAGGAGGTGTCTGGTGTGAATGAACCCCACTGAAAGAGGAGGCTACAGAGTTCTACTTCTTGTTTCAGTGTGAAAAATTTCTTACAGTACCTTAGGCACCCAGCAGGCAAGTTTCAGCCCCTGACTCAGGCTTCTAGAAGTGGGAGTGCCCATGGGTCAAGGTTCGTGAGGGCAAAGCTTCTTTTTACACTGAGTCTCTGGCTGTGGAAAGAATAGTTACTCCTATGTCCAGGGAAGATGTGCATTTGTTAGATCAGTGAGCATGTCCCTTTTATCTTGATTCTCTGGTGCAATTGTGTCACCCTTCTCATTTATACAACCATATGTCCTATTCTTGCCTAGATTCAATTAAGCAATACATTTTTAAGTTTCTCCAACCACCCCAGCCCAGGCCTTTTGCCAGCTCAAACCCAGCTGCCACCAGTGGTGAGCTTGAGTCCCTTTCCTGCTCCCTCCTCTCTCCATGGTTATCTGTGCCACTTAGAACTCTGAGCCAGTTCCTGCATGTTTCTCTCCCAGCTACCACATGTCTATTGCTCACTTGTAATTCCTCACGATCTGTCCACACTGTCATTATCAGTATGTGAATTTTGTGAAGTTTTTTATTTCTTTTTTTTCCTCTCTTCATCAACATCTGTGTCCCTGTTTCAGTTCTGCTAAGCTGTTCTTTCTCCCCAGTCATTAGTCTCTCTCCATTTCCTTTTCCAATCAGTGCCCAATCTAATTCTTTCCCTTCTCACTTGAGGCTTAGAATTCCAAGATCATTATTTGTATCTATTTCACTCAGATTTTTTCATCTCTTTGTAGAGGAAATTGTCAGAACACATTAGCAAAACGCCATATTTTCTCCATGTCCAGTATGTATTTGAGAATGGTTTAGGTTTCTGTATGTTTCATTGCTTTTATGTCGTAAATATTATACCATGTTATGTTGTTGTTGTTGTTATGTGCCTTTGATTCAGACCTGATTCATAGCGACCCCTCCTTGGGTTTCCGAGGCAGTATCACTACAGAAGTAGATTGCCCCATCTTCCTTCTGAAAGGAATAATCAAAACATATGCTCATCATAACTGCTAAAATTAGAAAGAGTAACTATATCAAATTTTGGTAATACATTGGAGTATGCAGCCATGTCATGTATTTTTGGCTATGATGCTAAATAGTACAATCACAATGAAAAAAATTTGGTTACTTCCTATAAAATGAAATATTCCCCTACACTGATTGTGTAACTCCACTTCTAGGTGTTTGACCAAAATAAATAAAAATGCTTGCTCAAATGAAGACTTGTACACGAATGTTCATGGCAACTTTACTCATAATACACAAAAACTAAGAACTGCCAAAATGTCCATTGACAAAATAATTGGTCAACAATTGTGGCATATTCTGAAGGAGGAATATGACTCAAGAATAGAAAGATACAAATTGTTGCTATCCAACACAACATTCATGAATCTAAAAACAAAAAAAAAAAAAAAATGAGTAGGTGAAGTCTTACAGAAAATGATAGGTCCTCTCTGTTTCTGCTTAAATGAAGTCTTCAAACATGTAAACTTCATCTACAGTGGGAAAAAAAATCTTAGATGCTATTGCTTCTAGGGTTAGAGATGGATTGATAAAGGGATATTTGTTCATATTCTCTGTCTTGATAGGGATTTAGGTTAAATATTTTTATTTGTTAAAAATCAGGAAGTACGTAATTAATATTTGTGTATTTTATTGAATGTAAATTTTACTATAAGTATATGGGAAATGAATAAGGAAACTATAATAATATCAAGAATTTGCTCTAAAATACAAAAAGAATAAGCTGTTTTACTTGATAAAGATTTGAGTAGATTGACAAATAAATATAAAAAGAAAAACAAGTACAGTAAAGTGTTAATGGTTTATTTTAGAAGCTAGATATAAGGTTATTCATCTTAAGATTCTTTCAACTATGCTGTATGTTTAAATAGGAGCTCTGAGGGCATAATGCCTTAGGAATTTGACTGCTACTCAGAAGGCTGGTGGTTCAAACTCACCAGCCCCTCCTTGGAAGGAAGATTGGGCAATCTACTTCTGTAGAGATTCCACCTCAGAAATCCAAGGAGGGGTCACTATGAGTTGAATTGACTAGACTGCAGTGAGTTTGGTTTCTGGTATGTTTAAATATATTCCAAAATAAAAAGTGAAAAAGGAGTGGAATATGACCCACTGAGAATCATTCAAGACAATAAGGCAATTGAGTTAGAAACCTTGT
>NW_006922122.1:111765-112583 GCF_000298275.1 Orycteropus afer afer
CTGTTGCTTGTCTTTAAGTATTTTTAGCATTTATTTCCTTTCATCAAAGAGATCTGTGTAGTAGCTGCATTAATTAAGGCTTTAATTTGAGAGAAGGAGCCATGGTGGCCTAGTGGTTAAAACACCTGGCTGATAAACAAAAATTTAGCAGTTCAAATCCAAGAGTCACTCTGAGAGAGAATGATGTGACAGTCTGCTTCTGAAGAGTAGAGTCTTGAAAACCCTATGTGGCAGTTCTACTATGTCCTATAAAATGAAAAAACAAACTCACTACCATTGAGTCAATTTCAACTCATAACAAACCCATTGGGTTTCTAAGGCTGTACATCTTCCTCCCACAGTACAGCTGGTGAGATTGAACCACTGACATTCTGGTTAGAAACCAATTGTCTTATGCACTGCATCACTCTAAGTCAGAATAGATTCAATGGCAAAGCGGTTTTATTTATTGGTTGATTCTGTGTATAAAGTTTGCCCTTAGTAAAAGATATGGTTAACAGAAAAACAGATTTTATTTTTGGGTTCCAGAACAGGGAACAGGTTTATCCTAAACACTCTTCCAACGGCATTTGATAACTATGAATACATACTGAGAGTGGGAAGCAACAGTAAAATGTGACAGATAACCTGGAATAATTGACAAACACATGAGTTAAATGAATGAAGAAATACATAATGGAAACACCCACACAAACTTTATTTATTTATTTATTTATGTTTTTCTGTGATTTGAGTGAAGATTTACAGAGCAGATTCACTTTCCATACAGCAGTTCACATATACTTTGTCTCATGACATTGACGACAGTTTACCACAAA
>NW_006922122.1:118818-122686 GCF_000298275.1 Orycteropus afer afer
AGAATAATGAAGGAAAAAAAATTGGGAATAATGCAAAAAGAAAAACAAGGAATGGGGTTAACCATGAAGGAAAAATGGGGAAAAATACCTTAAGTTAAAAAAAAATTAAAAATTAAAAATAAAAATTTCTATCATGAACAGGGAAAAGAAAAATTGCTGAAAACTAGGACCTGGGAGGGGAAGATTAAGAATAATTGTAAAAAGTACAAAAGTATTAATAATAAAATGTGTTGTAAAGCAGACAAATACAAGCAAACTAATCACCAGAAAAAAGAAAGTAAAAAAGAGAAAAAAAAAAAATTGGTGGAGGACAGGGCAGGGCACCCAGGCTCTGTCTGAGCACACAGACTGTGGTGGAGTTCCTGTGGGCCTGGAAGGTGTGTGAGCGTGAGGGATGGCCGTGCCTCCATTCACCAAGTGGGTGTGGGGTATAAGAATAACAAGAGGAATGTTGCACCTTCTCAGTCTTGCAGGTCCGTAGTGCCCTTGGGGTTGTTGGCAAGCAGAACGTGTTCCTAAGCCCCAGGAATCTGTGAGAGTGCTGTCTCTTTAAATATCCAAAATAGTCAAGCTGCTTTTAAACATTCAAAATGGTGGCGTGCTCCGGACCGGCAAAAGTCCACAGGTCACCCTGCATTTCTCTTCACCTTCTCTGTTTATTCCCAGCCACCAGATTAGTCCTCTGTGGAGTCCCTGGCTAGCAGGGCTGATTGTTAGGTTAACTCTTAAGTCCTACCACCATTCGGCACTCTCAAAACTATCTGTGCCATGCTGTCAGGATTGCTCAGGTTGGCTGCCAGACCAAAGCTCTATCTGTCTCCTTTTTTGGTATTTTCATGTGAATTCTTCTGCTATATCCTTTCCTTCAAGGCTCAGGGGTCCAGGATTATCTTCTGTGTCTGTGTTAATTGGTTTCCCTTTTCTTTGTTGAAGAGAGTCTGTGCAGTCTTTCTGCCTAGTCCACCATCTTAATGGTACCTCCCCGAAAACTATATTTTTCATTAGAAAATTATTCCATTCTTCATTTTCTGTTAGATAAATGCTGATCAATTTTGATCAATATTTGAAATCTATGAGGTGTCAATATTTATTCCCAGAAATGCTGAGAATAACCATGCTTTTCATTAGCTGCATTTCTAACCATAAAATAGCCAGGAACAAGTTTCTCTCCTTCTACACTGCTGTAATAAGTCCTTTCCCACACATGGAAAATAAACCAAAAACCAAACTTACTGCTGTCAATTTGAATATCACCCATAGCAACCTCTCCTTGGGTTTCTGAGTTGGTATCTCTACAGATGTAGATTTCCCAGTCTTCCTTCTGAGGAGTGACTGGTAGGTTTGAACCTCTAACCTTCTGGTTAGTATTCAAATGCCTTAGATAATATGTCACTATACCACCAGAGCTCCCATGGATAATAGAATTACCAAGCTGATAATATTGCGTATTTCTTTTCCATATATATATATCCAAAGACTTTATTTATTTATTTATTTATTTATTTATTTTGTAACAGGAAATAATTCCTATAAATATTATTGTTGTGCTAGTTAAAATAGAATAAAATATCTGGTTATTTTTTAAATAATTAATATGTGATTGACATAGCAAGGTACACTGAAAAAGTTTTGGAAAAAAGTTTTACAATCTTCTAGTAGAAAATCAGAAACAAATACAGAAAAAAAATTAGAGAAAATTAAATTAAAAAAATTGAGATGACCACACATAAAGCTGTATTTCAAACAAAAAAGTAATGAGTTAGACAGGGAAGGCTTAATGATCTCATCATGGAAGAAGTAGAAATTTAACTGGTCCCTAATTGATAGAATTTGGTGGAAGGTGTGGAAGAACATACAATACAAAATATTAAAATACTAACCTATGATATAGGTTAGAAAAAGTTATAAAAAAGAGAGAGAGAGAGAGACACTTGGACCTGCATTCTCAACCTATTGAGTTTGCCATTATATTGGAGAGAAAATATCATCATGGTTTTCTCCTCAGAAAAAGAGATCCAGAAAAGGAAATTTCTCTATCATGTTCATAATCCTGATTTACTCAACATTGATGTTTTCCTTGAGAAGTCAAAATTTATGACTGTTGTTAAGTGTTAATGGTCCCTGTTTCATTCTGGAAAGTGCCTCAGTTTAAGAAATAAATCAATTGTGTCTGGACTATGCTTCAAAAAAGTCTGAAAAGTGGCAGGTAGAATTCAGACCAACATGTCTATACTGCCCAATGAGAAAGATTGTCATTGTAGTGCTAAATTTGGTGAATAAATAATTCAACAACCAGATAGCCCCACATGCCCTTTGCAAAAATTTTAAAATACTGTAAGGATGCTGGGAAGGAGGATGGTAAATCATCCAAAAGATGAAGGATAAATTTCCAAATGAATTTAGTATGACTTCTAAAACATGGTAGGTGTCTTGAATAAATAAGACAATTTGAAACCAAAAATAACAAAAATAAAGTTGAAGAACTCACAAAAAATTTTAAAGTTTACTGTAAAATGACACAGATGGGAAACTGGTATTTTTCTATAAAAGTGTCAAGGTAATTAATTTCTCATTTTATATATATATATATATATATATATATATATATAATTACACACATATAGATATATGGCCACAAGTTAGGTTACAGAACCAAATATAAGAGCTAAAAATATTAAACTTTTTACAATGAAATGAATTTGAATTTTCTGTAACCTTGGATTAGATAAAACAATTTTATTTAGGATACAAAAAAATCATGAAGAAAAAATGATAAATTTTGCTTCATTGAAATCAAAACAATAATCTGGTCTTTGAAAATCACATTAAAATGATATGTCTGGTGTAAAATGGTTGCAAAATGTATGTTTGATAAATTACTCTATAATCTACAAATAATTGTTTTTTACTCAAGAACTGAAAAACAAGGAAACAATATAAAATAGGCAAAATATTTGAACAAAAACATTATTAATGGAAATATATGGGTAGCACACAAAAACATGAAATGATGTGCAACATCATTCATCTGTAAGGAAATTAATATTTAAAACAAAATGAATTATCACAGAACACTTACTATTATTAAAATTAAAAAGACTAACCACACCAAGTATTTGTGAGGATGCAGAGTAACTGAGACTCTCATACATTTTTGGTGAAAATGCTAAATGGCACACTACTTTGGAAAACAGTTTACAATTTTACATAAACTTGGACTCATTATGATAAACACATCAATCCCATTACTAGGATTTTTTCAAAAAGAAAGAAAATATACACAAACAGCTAAATGGAAACATTGATAGCAGTTGTATTCATAATCATCACAAACTGAAAACATTACAAATATCTGTCACTACTTAAATTAATAAAAAGAAATATGGTATATTTACTCCTTACTTATCAATTATCTCACTATCCAACATTTTGAAAGTATGATAATAGTGAAAAAATCTACTGTCTGACTATTTTTCTCATTAACTAAGTGTGTCTGTCAGTAACGAATACCAAGGGTGAAAGGAGAAAATAACATTGGCAGTAATGTTTAAGGTTAAATGTCACCTTGGCTGTGAGATGATCCTCAGTGTTTTGGCTGTTATGTCATAATGTAATCTAACAGTTATGTAATGATGTAGTCTGGCAGTTATGTAATGATGCCCTTTGGCTGTTATGTAATGATGTAGTCCTCCATTTTAGCGTAACACCAAATTTTGCAAGCTGGTCTTTGTAATCTAACCATATCAATAAGTAAGTAGTGGATGCTTTTGCATGCAATGGGATACTACTCATTAACAATAATAATTATTGTTGTTGTTGTTATGTGCCTCGAGTCGGACCCATTCATAGCGACCCCTCCTTGGGTTTC
>NW_006922122.1:122866-143334 GCF_000298275.1 Orycteropus afer afer
GGGCTCTGGTGGCCTAGTGCCTAAGACAGTTGACTGCTAACCAGAAGGCTGGTGGTTCAAACCCACCAGCTACTCCTCCGAAGGAAGATTGTTCAATCTACTTCTGTAGTGATACCACCTTAGAAACCCAAGGACTATGAGTCAAATCGACTCAATGGCAAAGAGTTTGGTTTAGTTTTTCCTCACCATTGTGAATGGATCTTAAAAAAAAAAAAAAAAAAAAACAGAACTGTGTTAGGCTAAAGATACCAATCAAAATTACAACATGATTCCATTTACATGATATTATAGAAAAACAAAAATATAAAGACAGAAATCAGATTAGTGGTTCCTAGGGCTTGAAAGAGGCAGGAGAGACATGAAAGAACTATTTTTAGTGATATAAATGTTCTATGCCTTCATTGTGACTACCAAAAACTATGTTTTTTTTTTTACCAAAATTCATCAAAATATACACATAAAAGTGTGATTTTCAAAGCAAGAACAACAAAAAGCTCTCTTCCTTATAAACTTTAGTGTTTAAAATTAATTTGATTCATATTCCCTGCAAATAAAATCAAACATAATGTCCCTGCAGCCTTCTTGAAAAGTTCAGAACCTTCAAGTTCTGATACAAAGAATCTAAAAGGGTACATTCTATTAAATAAAAAAATTTAAATGACTTGAAAATTATTTCTTAAGTATTTAGATAAATATCTGTGTTTTTCTTGTATATTATTATGATACAAAAGACAGAGTCATAATAAATTTGCTAAAATGTGTTCAAATTTAAAACTAAAATACATAGTGTACAAACAAATTATCAGATGGTACAAGAGACTATGTTGTTGTTGTTATGTGCCGTCGAGTCGGATCCGACTCATAGTGACCCCTCCTTGGGTTTCCAAGGCAGTATCACTACAGAAGTAGATTGCCCCATCTTCCTTCGAGGAGTGTGGCCGGTGGGTTTGAACCACCAACCTTCTGGTTAGCAGTCAAGTGCCTTAGCCACTATGCTACCAGAGCTCCCAACAGGAGACTATGTATTCTTTTCAAAAACACCTCTAATATCCTAATTTGATATTTGCCCATATAATTTTTCTTATAACAATTATGAGAAGCAATTCCAATAAAGTGTCTTTAAGGAACTTATTAAAACTTAAAAAAAGAAAATTAAACTCTATAGTGTAGCATGTTATAGAAAACTTTCTGAGCTATTTTATTGCATTGAAATTACAAATATAATTTCAATAGCCAATTTTTTTAATAAAATAACTTATGGTGTGGAAAATGAGAAATAATTGGAATTGTTTATCAAGTGATTATTATTAAATATTAAAATGCAGATTTAATTTCAGTATATATTTTTATAAATATACATTATCATGACTTATAAAACTAAAGATCCAAATTTGAGTGAAAAATTTAAAAATAAGCGAGCCATTGACTTAGCTTACCTGGATGTGTTTCTGCAGAATTTAGGAAAAGCTGGCAACAGTACATACATGTTACGAGCCTGAAAGATACTGAGATAATTAAGGCCCTTGAAAATGGTTACAGCAAATTAAATAAATAAATAATAAAAAAGTAAATACAGGTGAGACATTTTTTATATATTTTGAAACACAGCTAAGCCTTAATGTTTAAGCTGCTTAAACACAGTTAAGCATTAGCCTTTGTATTTTCAATTTGAGATCCATTTCTTTGTACCAACTTTTCACATACTTGTTCTTAACAAGTTTTTAATTGAAGGATTTGTTACATAAAAATCTTCAAATTATCTAATATAATTAGATAATTATTGTTCTGAAAATACTATAGTCATCCAGTGGTTGTCTTGTTAGATCTTTCTGCATCTTTTTTTATAGATATTTAAAATATTTTATATATAGTAAAGGAGAGTCCAATAATTCAGAAGCACTCTACTCATCATACAATATGTTATTTAAAACAAGTTACAATGTTTTAGTGCAAAACTTTGTCCCTGTAGCCCAGAAAGAATGAATATATCTTGTGGGACTTTCTAGTTCTTACTCTAGTGGCTTATATTTCCAATTAATGTGGGTAGTAAGTTCTTATAAAATTGTTTATAAAGATTTCAAGAAAGAAAAGTCAAAGTATTAATAAAACCTTCAAGGATTGTCCACTAATACTAAATTGCTGATAAAAATGGATTAAGAATGGCAACAGTTGGATCAGCAAGTGCAAATGCACTTGAAAGACCAACTGTGGCACTGCCTCCTCTGCCAATAGTCAGCTATCTGTTTACTAGTTCAGATATAGAAGAATAGCTGTGGGGCAGGGAATTAATATGGCACTTCTAGCCACAGTCTTAACTCTCACTAAATACCTTCATGGAACTATGTAAATGAACTGTTTGTGGCCCAACCAGGGCATTAAATATCTTGCTAATGATGTAAATAAGATTCATGGCCTCCTTTTGAAAATGTTGTTGTTGTTATGTGCTGTGGAGTCAGATCCGCCTCATAGCAATCCCTTCTTGGGTTTCCAACGCGTTATCACTATGGAAGTAGATTACCCAACCTTCTTTCAAGGAGTGGCTGGTGAGTTTGAACCACCAACTTTCTGGTTAGCAGTCAAGTGCCTTAGGCACTACACTACCAAAGCTCCTATTTTTGGGAATAGGCCCATACAAATAAAGTATATGAAACCAGCTAGGGGATTGGTCAGTTCCGTCCTCCCACTATGCTTAAAAGAGTCAATTTCAGAGCAGAGGAGAGAAATGACCACCATTAAGAAGAGAAAGGAGTGGAGTATGGCCTTTGGATCTGGAGTAATCATGTATCCAGAAAACACAAATCAGAGATCATGAAGAGAAAGAGAGAAGCAGTGGTAGAAAAATGCTGACAGCAGAGACCACAGAGGCAGAAACAACACACCAATGCAATATAGTGCAGTGGACTTTCCAACCCATAGAGAAAAGAAGCTGAGTATATTCAGTCAGACTTGCTAGCAGCGTGGGGTGCCTGTCAGCACCTGTTCTAGGGAAAAAGACCTCAGATTAACAAATATTCAGGAGAGACATTTTAAGCAAGCCATAAACAAGACAAAGACTCTGTTTTTGCTTTAGATGAGCGAAAGTATCAGCATGCACCCAGTACAGAAGCCAATGGAATCTACTGAACCACAGTCATGGTGTTCACTATATATAATAGAGAAAAAAGGAAATCATCCCAAGATTATGATGAGTGCAGATCAGCTCATCACTGTCAAAGGTGAGACTACAGAAACTGGGAAAGGACCATAATTGGGATATATACACAAATGCAGACTTAAACAGTTTATAATATTGTTCCTAGAGTTTAAATTACCTGGCTGTGTGGAGGTTGGGGTGTAACTCATGATCATAGTATCAGGACCCTAACCTTTAACTTAAATTAGATAACATGGCTCTGATTGGCTACTTTCAATAAATGCCCAGGTGAGTTACCTTGTAGTTTGTGTAATCTACTTTCAGCTACATTTTTTTCTATTGGCAAACTGCTCCTCCCTGAGTCTGTTCTAGCCTTCTATAGCCACACCATTAGTTGAATGAATAAGCAACATAAAAAACTCAAATGGCATCTGAACTTAGCATCAAGACTTGAAATGGATTTAGGCCTTCCACTGTAGATGGCAGCCTTCCATAAACCATATGTTTCCGTATTTAAGCTCTCATATAGATAGCACTTTACTGTGGAGCAAGGCTCGCCTGACCAATAAGAGAGAAAGCTAAGTACTCTCTGGCAGGAAGCTTACTGAAGAGTGGGGTGCTCTGTGCACTTATTGGCACAGCTATAAGAACTATGTAATTTGACAGTGCGGGATAGTGGCCAGGCTGAGGTCCCAAGTGACAAGGAGAGACCTGCCTGTGGCAATGCTGAGAAGAAGTTGTCCTGACTGAAGAACTGCATCCTGAATGGTCCTGAATCTGAATCGTAACCTCTTACTTCCCTAATAAATCCCATAATTGTGAGTACTGTCTATGATTTCTGCATGGCTGTTGAAAGGAATTGTCAAACTCAACAAGAAGTAGAGAGCTGTGGGAGGAACAGTAAAATCATTGAGGGTGGAAACACACCTGACCTCTCCCTCATAAGAATCAGCCTTGAGCTTTGATCTTGATTCTCCTTTCCTTTTGTGAATTTACAAGAGGTCAGATGTTTCGACCATGTCATTTTTATAATGATACTCATACATAGTTGGCTCTTCTATTTAATGGAATTCAATTTTAAAAGAGAATAAATGTGACCCAAGAACATGTTCAGCCAGTTTTTTTTTTAAATTATAAATATAATAGAAATATATTCTCATATATTGAAATATTTAATAAAAATACCACAAATCATTATTGAATAGTTATTTGCAGGTATAATCCAAGCTATTGGGAAATTAAATAAAGAAGATAATGGTATACTGTTGTTGCAGTTGTTTGCCGTCGAATCAGACCAGACTCATGGCAATCCCTCCTTGGGTTTCCGAGGCGGTATCACTACGGAAGTAGATTGCCCAAACTTCCTTCTGAGGAGTGGCTGGTGGGTTTGAACCACCAGTCTTCTGGTTAGCAGTCAAGTGCTTTAGGCACTATGCTACCAGAGCTCCCAGTGGTATACTAGTAAGTACAAATGTAAATAAAGTGAGGAAATTAATTATTTGAAACAGCCATACAAAGAACAATGGGTATCAGTTAGGTTATTTTCCATTACAAATTCTTTCCAACACTAAAGTATTACCCTCAGCTACATTTTCTATGTTAGAGCATGGGTATATCTGTATTCCAGCTTGAAGGAGAAGAATTTGTGAACATTATATATACTTACATTTCATCAGTATAAATCTGATCAAATGCTCATAAATTTAATTGGAAGAGGGATATGGAAAAAATGTTGTCTCTAATTGGGATTTATGTGCTCTGGAGAAAGAAGAGATAAATATTGGGAGACAACTATTCTATCATGTACATAGAAATTCATGAGAAAAATGTTTCACATTGAATAGAATTCTCCCATTTAGAAAGGTGTATGAACTTCCTTTATCCAGCAAAAGTCTAGTACCTGTATTTAATGCCTTGCCTTCTATATTGGGTTCAGATTTGCTTACTTATCATCTTGGTATGTATAGACAGAAAGGCAAAACATTAGCTCTACCATAGGAAATGTGTTTCATATGAAATAGGAAATGGTGGAGCCAGAAGAAAACAACAAAAGGAAACACAAAATCAAGAAAAGGAGGAATTAAAATCACGTACCAAAAGGCAGCCTCACTACCATCAAGTCAATTCTGTCTCATAGCCACCCCCATTGGGTTTCTGAGGCAGTAAAGCTTTTCAAAAGTAGATTGTCCCATCATCTTTCCAAGGAGCAGCCGGGGGTTTTGAACTGCCAAACTTAGGCATGTGTCACCAGAGTAGCTCTTCTTTTACAGCAGTGACAAATTCCAGCAGGGCAGAATTTGAAAGCCTCCTTGACCTGGCAATCAAGTGAGTCCCTTAGCGTATTAGTTTCCTGCTTTTTGCCATAACAAATTATCACAATTTTCTTGTTTAAAATAATAAAATTATTTGCTTACAGATCTAAAAGTCAAAGTATTTTCTGAGTCTTGTGGTGCTAAAATCAAGATGTCAGAAAGGCTGGTTCTGGAGGCTATAGGAGAAGATCTGCTTCTTTATATTTTCCACTTTCTAGACCCTATCTTCATTCCTTCACTCATGGTCCTGGATCACATAGCCTTTTCTTTTTCTTCTCATATCATCTTATCTCTTACTGCTCATTGATGCTCCCAGGTGCCTTTTGTAAAGGTTTTTATATGGGCCTATCCAGATAATTAGGAGCTCTGGTAGCGTAGTGTCCAAGGCACTTGACTGCTAACCAGAAGGTTGGAAGTTCAAACCCACCAGCCATTCCTGGGAAGGAAGGTTGGGCAGTCTACTTCCATAGTGATACTGCCTCGGAAACCCAAGGAGGGGTTGCTATGAGTCCAGTCCGACTTGAAAGTAAATAACAATAACAACAACAACAATCCAGATAATTCAAGATTCTCCATCTCTAACTCCTTAATTTAGTATCTACAAAGTGTCTTTTATTATGTAGGATAACACATTCACAGGTTATGGAGAGCAAGACATGGACATATTCAGCCTATCACACTTTGTAGTACTCTGCTTCTATTCTTTGTGTGGAATTCCCTTATCCACTGCAATCCTTGACTTCTAATACGTTCTTCTTTACTAATTTTCTTCAAGGCTTATACTGGACGTTGGATACTTGCTTTGGGAATGCACTCTTCATAGTTTACTACTCTCGTGCATGCTGTGGAGGTTAAATTCTTTCCACCACCACCCCCAGACAAAATAATGTGTGTTAATTAAATTATCTCATAACCTTAACAGACTTTGGTAACCAAAAAAAAAAAAAACATCATGTTCATTTTGGGACAGATTTATTATAAGCTGCTTTATGTCCATAACTTTTCTCCTTCATTATTCTGGAAGCTAGAATATAACTATTTGAAATAATGGGCTTTGTTTAGAAAGTAAAAATCTTTGTTTAATGTGATTTTTCTTACAGGTAGGAAAACTTCACTATAGTATAAGGCCTTTCAGAATGGCCTAGAGGAACTGTGTTATATACTGTCCTCATATCTTCCATTCTCTGCTTAGATATTGTCAAACTGTTGCTTGAGATAATCTTTTCTTATAATACCAAAAACAAAACGAAACTCCCTTATAATGCTTTGTTAAAATCATCTAGGAGAAATTAATACACATAAATGTTGTAGGTCATTCCAACTACCTTCCAAAAAGCTATAGGCTTCATGTTGAAGTTGTTGCTGCTAGTTGCCATTGAGTTGATCCCAATCATAGCAACTCCATGTGTGTCAGAGTAGAATTTCTTAGTTCTGTTCTATCTCAAAGGGTTACTGTAAGCCAGATTTGACTCATAAGAAAGCATCGCACTCTTGATATCAATTTCTACTTAAGTTTCTTAAAATGCTAGGCTTCTATAGCAAAGAAAACCCCTAAACACTAGTATTGCAAATGTATCCCTTAAATTACAACACCTGTAATTAGAATAATATAAGCAAAAATGTATTATATTGTCTAGGAACTCTTCTAGAGCATAAAGTGAAGAGAAAAAGAAACTGAAAATATTAGAGAAAACATAATAGGCATAGATGATAAATCAACAAGTTCAAACATTCAATTAAGAGTTCCATTATGTTAAAAGCCCACTGCTGCAAAGTTGATTCCAACACAAAGCAACCCTAAAGGATAGAGTAGAAGTGCCCCAATAGGGTTTCCAAGGCTGTAAATCTTTAGGAAGCAGACTGCTTCATCTTTCATCTCAAACTATTGGTCTCTCCCTGTCTAGAGAAAAGAAAAGTGAACAAAATCAAACATTCAAGGAAATAATTATCCCAAAGAACTAAAGGACCATGTGAACCCCCACCTCCATGACTCTGAGACTAGAGGAACTAGACTGTGCTCAGCTACCAGTGCTGACACATTTCAAAATGATCACAAAGGAGGTCCCACATAGAGTGTGGGGGGGAGGGAATGTTGAACACAACTCACAATGTTTTAAGAAAAAAAATAGACTAGGCTTACTGGTCAAATGAGGACCTTGAACCTCCAATATTATGCTCCTTAGATACCCTTCAAGCTGGTGACTAAATTCAATCCCCATGGCTCAACTTTCAGCCAGTCGATAGCCCTATAAAATGAACAGTAATACCAGAAACACACACATGCATTAGAACAATCAACCATAGGAGATCAAGAAGACAGAATTTGCCCAGACATAGAGATTGGAAGGCAAGAGGAAATGAGAAGAAAGAAAAAAGGGAAGGAGTGAGAGTGGGAAGAATGCTGTTGCATTAGGGCATTGCAGTAAATGTCACAAAACAAAATGTATATGGATTGTTGAATGGAAAGCCAATTTTCTCTGCAAACTTTCACCCAAATCACAACAAAAATAAAAAAGATGACACGTATAATCTAAAATAATAATAGTAGTGAAAGTAATAGAATAGGCTTTAGATTGAAAAGGCCCACTGAGTGCTCAAAATAATCAATGAAATAAAAGCACAGTTAATATCTGTCAAGAAGCTGAGCTGAGGCGAACTAAGAAAGATGAGCTGAGCTGCTGGGTGTCAGATTAGCTAATTGAGGCAGCAAGCCCAAATAAAAGTTACAGTCTATGTGTGATGCAATTTGACCTGTAGGTGAGGAGATCTAGTGGCACAATGATTAAGTACTCAGCTCCTAAGCAAAAGGTCCATGGTTCTGGGAGGTACGGACGGCAAAGATGAACCCTTTTGCACATACACTAGTGGGTTGCCAGTGATGGCAAACATTGATATATGTGTGGTTACATGGGTGGACAGGCTAAATGATTAGGTATGTCTATGCAGGGAGGAGTGTGCCCATGACCATGTATAGGATTGGCAGACAATGTTTCTAAGTGTATTTGTATGTTCTATAAGAATTTCCAGGTATATAGTAGAGATGACAAGGAACAAGTTTGTCATCACTTCTTAGATATAGCCAGCTACCCAGAGGGAGTGAGTAGTTGGACCTGTGGCCTTGGGACCAGGGGACATTAATCTCAATTGGGATAACATATTACAGAAAACATTGTTCACATCCTACTCTGGTGAGTAGCATCTATGATTTAAAAGCTTGCAAATAACCATCTAGATGCAATGATGAGTCTCTCCTGTTCCAGAGCAAAGCAGAATGAAGAAAACCAAAGACACATGGAAACATTTATTCCACAGGACCAGTACACCATGTGATCCTCAGCCTATATGACCATGAGACCAGAACTAGATGGTGTCCGGCTACCACTGTCAATCACTCAGAAGGGGAATCTATGTAGGAGATCCTGGATACAGTGGGAAAATAATGTGGAACAGACCTAAAAACCATTAAAAAAAAAAGAACCAGGTTTGCTGGTCTGATAGAGCCTGGTGGAACCCCTGAGACTATAGCCCCTGGCTGTCCTTCAGGTTTCAAATTGAACACACTCTTGTGGCTTCCAGCCAAACAAAAGATAGGCATATGAGCTGAACATTTACATTATATAGATACACTCCTTGGAGGGATCAATCATGGGAGAAAGAAGGGCTGCATGTGCACAGGGAGACAGCTTGGGGGACAGGAGTGCATGGGAGGGAAGGACACAAGGAAGAGCTAACTAACTATGGGGAGGAAGTGGGAAGAGAGTTGTTGCACTGTGGGAAATTGTAGTCAATGTCATGAGACAAAGTATATGTGAATTGCTATATGGAAAATGAATTTGCTCTATAAACTTTCACCCAAATCACAACGAAAATTTAAAACAATAAAAATAAATTCATGGTTCAAAACCAATAGCAGCTCCAAAGCAGAAAAGACCTGAAGATCTCCAATTATAATAATTGCAGCCTAAAAATCCCTGCAGGACAGTTCTCTGCTGTTACTATGCTTCAAAATGAGCTTGAATTGACTTCAGGCCACACAACAATAATATACCTGTAGAGGTAATCTACATTTAGAATAGTTGTGTTTTGTTGTTAATGAGACCATATCAGTGTAGAAGGTGCCTTAAACATAAAGACTTTTGAGATCTAAAAGGAGAAGATTAGATAGAGAGAGAGGCAAGCACAGTATGGAAAAGGATGGGTAAAAAAGTCTCTTTAGCAACTATCAAGAAACAGAGGAACAGAAGCTGAAAGAGGCAATGGTGTTCTCCTGGAGCTAACTGAGAGAGAGCCTTCCCCTGAAGCTGATATCCTGAACTTGTGCTTTTAGCCTCCTAAACTGTGAGAAAATAAACTTCTATATGTTAAAGCCATGGTATTTATAAATACCATAAATAAATTTTATTTATAAATAAACTCATGGTATTTCTGGTAAAGCAGCACTAAGAAACCGAGATACAAGTCTTTAATAATTTAAGTTGATAACATTAGCAATAGAAGCTTAGAGATAGCAACAACTCCTCCCTATTTCATTTTCCCTAGGAACAGAGTCTGGACAAAAGTCAAATGGATCAAGTAGACATCAGGACCTGTCCCAAAGCCCAAAGAGCCCTGAACAAAAGGCTCCTGCAGTTGTATGGATCCTGGGCTGGAGGAAGGGTGAGGAAGAAGGACTAGGAGTGAAAAGTCCTGAGCACTGAGGTAGAATGGGGAAAATAATCATCATATCAGTCCAGGCTTTCACCTTGGTAAAGAGGCTTCAGCAGACTTCTTCAGCTTGAAGAAGGGAAGCTTTCCCCTTAACACCTGACAGGTAAAAGCTTTTGTAATTGCCTGCAGTCAGGTCAGAAAAATCACACGTATGTATTTAGCCAGGAGCAAGACTGTTCAATATCCTTGTGATTTTCACAGATAAAGAAGCATTAACTACCCAACAAAGCTTCAAGAAAGAGTTACAATACACCCACTCCTCATTTATAATTATCTGACATTTTTCTTTTATGACAACTTTGAAATAATTCTCAAGCCAACCTTGTGATAGTCTGTGTCCAACACAGGTACAGCCAGCTTGGGGCACCCTCAGTGTACCACACTGAACAATATACAGGATGCTGTAGCAACCACCTGGTGACGTGAGGGTGTGGTCGACTAGACGTGGTACACCTTCTCACATTCATCTGCAAAGTCTTGGTCTGGCAACTAAAGACACATGGGTAGGGCATGACAGTGTCAGGTGATGGGTGGGCAAAGGGGGCCCAGGCGAAGGCTTAAAGGTGTGGGGAGGTGAGTAGGGGGAAGTGTGAAGAGAGAGAGAGGGAAGAAGGCTGTGCACAGCTGCAGGACTGGGCCTTATAGAGAAAAAGTAAGGTTCCTGCCCAGGGTGGGCAGGAAGGAAACAGGGAGCAACACCTGACCACCACTACCCCCAACCCTGCTGGCTCTGCCTTGATGTGGAAGGTGTGATGGGGAACAAGAGTCCATCTGAACATGTCTGGAACATCTCAAGGTATGCCAGAGGTGCCCAAGTAGTGTTTAGCAGAGGGTTGGGGCAGTGGTACTGTGGTGTAGTAAATTACCTGATATGGCTTTTCTAGCCATAAGTCTTTGTGAACTCTGTGGTGGAATGTGCTGTGAACAACTGAGGAGCTCCTGATTGTAAAAGTTATCCACTTGGGGTATTTCTGTTGGGCACAACACAAAGCAATGTTCTGGGAGGTTCCTGCTCTCTCTCAGGTGGTTAGAATTCTGATGTTATGATCGGTTAGTTTGGCCAGTCTACCAGGCTCAAAAGGAAGCCTCCTAGAGGCAGAAGTCTCTCTCTGACTGCTGGTTGAGGAAGATGTGCTGCTGAAAGAGACACATGCTCCTGAAAGAGACATGTGCTGCTGGGAAAAAGATACAAGAGACAGGCATTGCTGAGTGAGACACCGAGGGACACTAACTGTTGGGAGAGAGACTGTGGGCTGGGAGAGAGACTGAATGTTTTTCCTGAACTTGAATCATAGCCTGGTGCTTCCCTAATAAACCCCATAATATCTGAGTTCTGTGTGGCCACTGCAGTGAATTATCAAACCCAGCAGAGAGGTGGTGGGTGCTTTGGGAGGAACAGTTGGTGAAAGAGCTGGAGGGAGGCAGCATGTCTGGCCCAGTAATAGGCCTTGGGCTTTTGATGGTGATTCTGTCTTCCTCTTGTGAGGTTAGAGGAAGTCAGGAGATGTGGCCTCCTTGCCCTTTTGGCAGCTACTGAAGGAGAGGTATGGCCCATGAGTCATGCATAAAGCCAATTTTGAGTAATGACCTGGCCTTTGGAACCTAGGCATGTCTGTAAGTGAAAAGTGGGTATAATCACAAAATGTTGCTCAGTCCCCCCTCCCTTTGCAGAAGAAAGACTTCAGTTGTCCATCTGCTCTTTATGACTGGTTAGGTAGGCTCAGTTCAAGGGGATGGAAACAAACTGACCATTTATATTGTGCATTAAATTAAAATAGTCCCATGAGCTTTCCCAACAACAAAATAGGTATTTTGATTTCTAGTAAAGACTATGTTTACTTCTCTATTGGTTCAAAACTTGGAGGGGAGTGGGATAATGAATTTGCTGTTTTAGATCCTATCAAATACACTTATGTATTGGACTGTCATGTAAATTGGTGGTTATAAGTGTGTCCTATTAAGTAGGATCTCCTAAGTATGAATCCTGGCCTCACCACTACCAAAGAAGAAAATCTCTCATTCTGTTAGGAGTGAAAGAAAAAGGAATTTTATTGTGAAATAATACAGCTCAACCTAAGCAGCATTAAGTAAAACATACAAAGCCCTCCACCCTGTGTGCAGAGTGGGAAGATTTTATATATAGAGAACAAAGAATGGTAGGGGGTTAATGATTGATTATAAATAAAATCAGCCTCAGCTTTGAAGTCCTTTGTTAGTTAAAGGTCATCCATCTGTCTAGGAGGAAGTGACAATACTGCCTAGGTGAATGATGCCAGCTGGTTTGGTTATACCTGATTGGAGTCATAAGTAAATCCTTTTCAGGAACAAATTATTTACATCTTGATCTTTTCCTCCCAGGGAAGGCACTTTTACCCTGTCAGTTTTACATCTTGACGTAGTGTCTCCATTTTGAAAGTTTCTCTTTATACCATGTATTGGCTCTGTCGTTGTGTGGCTATTTCAATATGTCAGGTATTTTTTGTATTATGCTTATATAAGTAAAACACATTAAAAAGTATCTGAAGCCTAGAGTATTCTATATGTGTTAGTCATTACTTGTATTACTCTACCACCTATGAATTGAACACCAGCTGTTTGAAAGGCAGCAATAATAATCTCTATGCCCTTTAATGCTAAACTTCAGATTTGTCAGATGGACTAAATGCAATTTGTGTGGGCTATAAATAGGTAAGGAGCTGTGGTGGCATAGTGTCCAAGGCGTTTGACTACTAACCAGAAGACTGGCGGTTCAAACCCACCAGCCACTCCTTAGGAGGAAGATTGGGCAATCTGTTTCCGTAGAGACACAGCCTCAGAAACCCAAGGAGGGATTGCTATGAGTTGGATCTGACTCCAAGGCAGTGAGAAGAAGATTAATAGGTAGTAGATCCAAAAACAGAACATATTCATAAATGAATATAATTGAGATTTTCTTTTACAGAGCTTCCTTTTCTATCTTCATCAAAGGGAGAAGTTACTCCTTCCCTGAGAGAATAAAGGGAAGGAACAGATGGAAGTGTAAGAGATGGAGGAATTTCATTCTAAATAGATTGGCCCAAGAAAATATACAAGGACAATTATCGTATACTCTTGTCAGAAGTTGCTTGCCAACACAGAGAGTGTTATCTCTCCTGTTCTTCCAAGAATTGACTACTTACTTCAGGTCAATTCTTGTTTTACTTTCATTTTACTTGAGCAATGTGAATAATTAGCTAAGAAAATCATATCCTGACATATTTTTATCAGTCATCTTCAAAAACCTTCATAAATAGGCAGATGATTTTATTCCAACATATTTTATCCCAAGATATGTATTTTAAATCATCCTTTTTTTTTTTATAACATAGCACTCATCAGCAGAAGTGACTCACATCTTATAATCTGTCACTATCAATACTTAATGGTTATCCATTTTATATTAAATAGGACTTCTTTGTTTTTCAGTTACAGAAAATCAAATTGACATATAATGGAGGAAATTATTGACCCGTGAAATTATTGGCTCATAATATGAAATAGAAGTTCAGGCTCAGCCAAACTTGTTATGCTAGCCTTCAGTCTCAACTTCTCTTTTCATGTCTGTGTTATTTTCTGTTAGAGTATATTATTTTAGTTCATGTTTCAAGAGACCACAACATTGATTTTCTGGGTTTCTATACATACAGATATACTATGAAAGAGAAATAATGTTTTAATTGCATTCTACCCCTGTTTGAAAAAAAATTCAGAGTACTTTTGAACTAACCTAATTCAAGTCATGTTATTTTACAGTTTACTGTGTTTTGGAGGTAAAATATGTTCCCAAATGAAGAAAGTAGTGTTAGACAAACCCCAAAAAATAGATTTTCACTTCACTTTCTCTGACTTTGTGGACGGCTTTTAATCCCTATCACATACTTCTATTGTGCCTATGCATTCATTTGTCTTAAGTATATTTATGATATTTTCATTAATATCTGTCTGTACTATTAATATTTAAATGCAAAAATGTCAGGCATTGTGTCATTTTGACCCTGTTCTGAGCTCTCGTTATCTGACACATTTCTTTGCTCTTAATAGGTACTCAATTATTAAGGATGAATTAATTGCACATCTTTCCTCAGTTCATACTGAAAATTCAGAGTCAGTGTTATTATGTATTATCAAATCCATTCCATAGCTGGAATTGCACGTTGCTCTAATATGTTTTACTCAACTACTTCTCTACTGCTGCTACTCTTTTCAAAATAATGACAAAATGTGCCTTTAGCCTAATTCTTCATTTTGCAGGTCACAGACAATCTCTTGGTAAATGTGGCAGCAGCTTAAAATATTACTGACGGAATTTTGACTCCAGAGTTGCTATAATATTTCAAGTAATTTTCCTTATGAAGGAATCTGAGTAATGCATTAACCCCCAAAAAGCAATGTGTTCCCCAAACTCATAATAATTGTCTTGAATCATTTAGATTTAATAACTGGCAAAATCTAGTAAATTATCCAAAAAAGAAAAAGGTGCACCTATATGTTTCTTCATGTAAAAATGATCATCATTCATCACATTCTGAGACCAGTTAATGCCCCAAACTCAGATTGTTCCCAGGCTCAGCTTTATCCCTACAAAGGAAATAGGTAGGCAGACCAATGATGACCAGAGTTGATACTTTCTTTGTTTGTTTAATTAAAAAGCTGATAAGAAAACTCTTTGAAGTTTGGCAAATGAAATGAACAGTCCTATTTTTGCTAATATAATAGGTCATGGCCCAGGGACAGGTTCTCTCCATATCAGTGAAGTAACTTCACAACAGCCTCAGATTGACTTCATTTACTTTAGTGGACATTATCAGTGATGTGCACTTCACTGGTACTAGATACTGCTGGAGCATAGCAGGAGAGGTAGACAGCTCTGAGAGTCTTCAGCCCACTGAAATATTAGTTCAGGAAGTGGTTGGCCTTTAGAGGCCTAGGAAGGTACATTTTATCAACGATAAAGAATCAAAGTAGAAGACAAGGTAAAAAGTGATGTTTCTGTGTTAGTTGACAGTTATGTTGTGATCATATCATTACAACCTCTGTGGATCTGCAGAAATAAATAAAACAGGTGTTTTGAAAGGGCACTCAGGATAAAGTTAGATAACCTCTCTTAGTTAAAGAAATTGTGACACTACTTCTACATGTCTTAAAAAACTCCATTCCTTATACAATACATGTCAACTATATCACATAACTGTTGTGAATAGAAATATAAAGTTATGTGTTACAATGATTTGAAAGGGGCAAAATTTCTACCAAAATATAAGATTTATTTATATCTCGCTATTCAGACAGAGGGGTCCCTGGGTGGCACAAATGGGTTAAGTGCTTTACTACTAGACAAAAGTTTGAAGGTTTAAACTCACCCAGAGGCTGCTCAGGAGACAGGCCTAGTGATCTGCTTCAGGTCACTGCTTTGGAAACCTGATGGAACAGTTTTACTCTGCACACATGAGGTCACCATGGGTCAAAATGGACTCAACGCTAACAACATGAACAATCCTGGCATTACATGCAAATTATGAAACAAAATCTTAATATCATATAATAATCCTGAAGACAAATACCAAGAAAACAAAAACTCACTGCTGTTGAACTGATTTGACTCATAATAATGTTATAGGACAGAATAGAACTTCCTATAGAGTTCCCAAGGCTGCTTCTTATGGAAGCAGACTCCTACCTCTTTCTCCTGTCGAGTGGCTGGTAGGTCCAAATCACTACCCTTTAGTTTAGCAGCTGAGTGCTTTAATTACTAAACTGCCAGACTCCTTGAAGGCAGATAATAGGATATATTTCCAGAAAGTGTGAGCTTGTTTTTCTTCGTAGACATTGTTCTCTTTTATACCATACCTTGTTATCATGAAATGGAGTGGAGGAGAGATGTAAAAATCCAAGAATTTATGAGTAGCTGGGTTGGGAGAGTGTTTTAAAAAAATCAAGCTGTCTTATTTTTGATGTATTTCCCTTTGGGGCTTGAGTAATAAACATAGATATATGGAGGGAAGAATTTTATATCAAGTTTTAATGAAAGGTTAATCACTTCACCATCAATAAATCATTTACTAGGAAAGACATTCCAATTCATAACTGTAAGGTTTGATATGTGCTTCCGTTTATTAAAATGCAAAGAGAGAAAAAAATGAAAATAACCAAACTTGTTAAAATGTCACTATTAACTTCTTGGAGTTTCCGGATACTAAAATAGGTTCCTGTCAAAATAGACTTAAGATGACCTTGAATGAAATTGACTAGCACTGAAATTCAATTAACTGCTACATTAGAGTACAGTAGTAATGAACACACTTTATTGCAAGTTAGTAACATCCAGAGTAGATAAGGCCCAAGGGTACAAGTTGTTAAGTATGCCACACAGAGAAACAGAGAAGACTAAAATTATATGTAAGCAACTTGAAACTTTAAGTAATAAACCATTTTTAATATAATGGTACATACAAAAAGCCCTTGATTCCTTAAGGAAAATCTCAAAGCATCAAGTTACTGGGACAAGTTAGTAATAGTTTCTCCACACACGTATAAGACTCCTTACAGTATTTTGGAATAGTGGCCATAATTATTCATGTTTTCTTATATTCAGAGTGATTTTGTAGCTTCTTCTTTAAGAGGTAGGTATTCTTTTATTTTTTCTTGAATCTGGGCTAATCTGGTGATTTGCTTTGGCCAGCAGAATGAGTTGGAAGTGTTGGTATGGTACTTGCTTTCCTCAGCATCAAAAGACCTTGCATATATCTCTCACTTTTTTTGATCCTTGCAAAATTCTCCTCCATAAACAAGACCAGATTAACCTTCTGGAAGATGAGATAACAAATTGAACAGAGTTAGTCAGCTGAATCATCTAGCTTTTCAGCTATTCTAAACTGACAGCAGCAGATTCATGGCCAAGACCATCCTAGTCCTACTCGGCTAAAGATGACTCAAAAACTCCTAAGCTAAAACATGTTTATTTTCAGTGATTTGTTATATAGTAATAGAAAATTGACACACTACTTAATATACTATGTTCAAAAAATCAGAGAAATTCTTTGTTAATGCATTGTTTTGTTCTCTTAATATCAATATAAAAACACTCCACAGCTCTATAAACTTAGACTCCCTTTCATTATATTTTCTACATTTCATTATGTTTTGACTAAGATTGATCGAAGTGATAGTTATAGTTGGGACTATTGGGAAAAGTGTGATTCTGGGTTGTAGGGTTGTATAGTTTCACCATAGTGTTTCAATGTATGTTATGAGTAAGAAATCAAGATGCTGGCCATTTTAGTTACCCAGTGCTGCTCTAAAAATAAATAAATAAATAACATACCACAAATGGGTGGCTGTCTTTAACAAACAAGGGTTTGTTTTCTTATAGTTTTGGAGGATAGAAGTCCAAGTTCAAAATGTCAGCTCTAGAAGGGTGACAGCCCCTCAACTTTGGACTTCAGCTCTGCCTCTTGTTCATAGCCCATTGAAGCTGGAGGCCTCTCTCAGGCAGCTGCTGACTGCTGAGGCTGATAAATCGAAGGCTGACAAGTAAAATGGCACAATCCCAAGATTATCTAGCAACGTGGCAGGCCAATAATTCAAGTCCATTAACAGACCCAAGATCAGCAGATGACATGGCTGGCTTCTGAACAACAACTTGTCTACATTCAGGATTCAAGCATGTCAACAGCTGCAGACCATTCCCAAAGCTTCTCTGTTTATACTGGAAGCGACCACATCCCTAAAGCAGCTACTCAGCTGCTCCAGTAGATTCCACCGTGGAGGTGATTGCCAGTCTCATTGTAAGGAATAACTACAGCCAGCTGCCCAGCCACCCTAAAACAGCCGCAGCCAGGATAACACATAAGCTTAACTACCACAATTCCAGCCCTTGTCAATTTGGCACATGACAACAACACAACAAAGATCTTCACTGGGTAACACCTGTACCTATCTCTTTAATTGGGTGGCTCTAGTCCCCTAGCTCAAATGAGTGGTAACTTCACTCTCTTGGTCTGTCAGGCCCCATTTCTCTTCCTCTTGGGCATGGCAGCGCTGCCCTCTCACTTTTGGGGCAACATCTATGGCGCCATCCCAATAGCTCATATAAATGAGTCCACACTCCAAAACCAAGTTACTGAAGGTCTAACTTCTTGAAATCAGGATGTTGTGGTAATTTCACCCACAGAGACCATAGTCTCAACCTTTGAGGCTGAGCTTTAATCTTTGAGGCTGCTTCATCTTTCCCTGGTCTCTCAGCTTGTGCCAACTAATGCCCAAAGGCAACCTACTCCACCAGGAATCTTCCTGCCCAAAAGGCATTTATCTATCTTGATCTGTGGGCTGGCCAACCTGTTACATCTGGTGTCGGGTCTTTTCTACCAATGTATCTCTGCCAGTGTCTTTCTACCAGTGTCTCTCTGCAGGAATCTCAGGTCAAGGATGCATTCCACTCCTGCTCCCACATTTTAGGTATCTGTCAGAGCAACACTCCACTCTCTTGGTACCAATTTCTGTTTTGGTTACCTAGTGCTGCTCTAACAGAAAACACCACAAATGGGTAGGTGACTTTAACCAACAGGGATTTATTCCTTTACAGTTTGGTATTCTAGAAGTCTGAATTCAAAGTGCCAAATCTAGGGGCTGCATGAAAACCCCTTGACCTTGAGCTCTGCCTCTTACTCCCAGCCCACTGAAGCTAGAGGCACCTCTTCACTCAGGCAGCTATTGACTGCTAAGACTGACAAACCTAAGCTTGGTAAGTAAAATGGCACAAACCCAGAATTATCAAACCACACAGCAGGTCACTAATTCAAGTCCATCAACAATCCCAAGATTGGCAGACAACATGTCAGACTGTCAAACAACAGCTTGGCTACATTCAGGATTCAAGTGTGTCAAAAGCTGCAGACCATTCCCAAAGCTTCTCTTTATATGCTGGAAGCATATCACATCCCTAAAGCAGCTACTCAGCTGCTCCAGTAGATTCTACCCTGGAACTGATTGTCAGTATCATCATAGGGAATAACTACAACCAGCTACCCAGCCCCCCAAAATCAGGCCCAGCCAAACTGACGCACAACCTTAACTACCATACTGAATTATTTGAAGAAGGTGGCATCAAAATTGCAAGAAGACTCACTAACAACCTGAAATATGCAGATGACAGAACCTTACTTATTGAAAGTTAAGAGAACTAGAAGCACTTACTGATGAAGATCAAAGATGACAGCCTTCAGTATGGTTTACATCTCAACAGTAAAAAAAAAAAAAAAAAAAAAAATCCTCATAGCTGGACTGATAAGCAACATCATGACATCATGATAAAAGAAGAAAAGTTGAGGTTGTCAAAGATTTCATTTTACCTTGATGCATAACCAACACCCATGGAAGCAGAAGTCAAGAATCAAACTATATACCTCATCTTCATTGAGTCAATTATGACTCATAGCAACCCCCATTGGGTTTCCAAGGCTGTAAGTCTTTATGGAAGTAGATCGCCTCAACTTTCTCCTGAGGAGCAGATGATGGGTTTGAAGCACCAACATTCTGGTTAAGAGCCAAATGCCTTAGTCACTAAGCCACCAGAGATCCTATACTGCATGGGCAAATCTATTTCAAAAGACCTCCTTAAAGTGTTAAACAACAAAGATAACATTTGAACACTAACATCATCTGACCCAAGCTATGACATTTTCAATAATTTCATTTGCATGTGAAAGCTGGACAACGAATAAGGAAAATTGAAGAAGAATTAGTGCACTTGAATTACAGTGTTGGCAAAGAATATTGAATAGACATGAACTGCCAGGAGAACAAATCTGCCAGAAGAGCAAATTTGCCTTGGAAGAAGTACAGTCAGAATTCTCCTTAGAAATGAGGATGTCAAGACTTCATTTCATGTTCTTTGGACATGATATCAGGAAAAACTGATCCAGAGAAGGTCATGATGCTTGGTAAAGTAAAGGGTCAGTGAAAAACAGGAAGACCTTCAATGAGATGGATTGACACAGTGACTGGAACAATGAGCTCAAACATAGTGTGATTGTAGGAATGATGGAGTACTCTACAATGTTTAATTCTGTTGTGTGTTCCCTGCGTGACTCCCAGAATGGCTTTGAGTTGGAACCAACTCAATAAAACTTAAAAACACAGCAAGAGTAACAGGATTGAATACAGTCAGGGAGCCAAACTTCCATACTGTGAAGAAGTTGATTAGAGCATGAGTACAAAGCATATTTCAAATACATGAAAAGAAAGATTTCAGCACTGGAGGCTCAAAGAAAACATTGATCTCACAATAGCTTTTATTCAGT
>NW_006922122.1:145857-147139 GCF_000298275.1 Orycteropus afer afer
TCCATGGATGGATTTATTTCTGGGTTCTCAATTCTATTCCATTGGTCTACGTGTCTGTCATTGTACTAATCTAAGGCTGTTTTGTTGTTGTTGTTGTTGTTGTTTGTTTGTTTTTAATTTTTTTTATTGTGGTTTGGGTAAAAGTTTATAGAGCAAATACTTAAATTCATTTTCCATACAACAGTTCATGCACATTTTGTTTCATGTCATTGATTGAAATCCCCATAATGTAACAACTCTCCTCCTACTTCTTCCCTGTGGTTACCTTTTCCCTGTGTTCTTCATTCCTATGCATTCTTGCCCTGTGCGCTATCTCCCTGTGCAAATACTGTCCATCTGGTTTCATATCGTTGATTGTTCTGAGGAGTGTACCTACCTGGTGTAAATGTTCACCTTATACTCCTGCCTATTGTTTGACTGGAAGGTGACTAAGGACCATAGTCTTAAGGGTTTCACCAGTCTCTATCAGACTAGTAAGCCTGTTTTTTTTTTTTTTTTTTCCCCCAATGATTTTTAGTTTTACAACTGGGGGTTTTAACTTCAAAGTATAGCTTCCCCCACTCCTAATGCAGTGATATACAATATTTATTTTATTTTATTTTTCTATTGTGCTTTAGGTGCAATTTACAGAGTAGAGTTTCTTTTACATTCAACATTTTGTGTACATTTAGTTTCACTCCCCATTTACCATCCCCAGCCCTAACCCAGTCTCCTCTCCTCCCTGCCCAGTAATCCTACCTGTGCCCCTCATAGTTATGCACTCCTGTGTGTTCTGCATTTCCTCTGTGCAAATGTTGCCCCTCTGGTGCCCCATGGTCTATTGCTCTAAGGGATGCATCTCCATAGAGTATGTGGGTGGGTCACCCTGGGTTGAGTGGTCTGCATGTATATCTTGTTTACTATTGGGCTGAGAGCCATGGTTTTATTCCAGGCCCAAAATGTATCCCAGGGCCTGGGGGTCTCACCAGACTCCATTTGACCAGTAATTCTTGTCATTATTGTGTTTTGAGATTTTGTTACACATTTTTCCTCCCATTCTATCCTGGATCTCCAATTTTGATCCTTTCCTGAGTGGTTGGCATTGGTAGCCAGGCACCATCTAGTAATTCTGGTCTCAAAAACCACTTTTTTTCAACTATCCGGAATATGTGAATAAGATGCCAATACTATATAGGTTCTTGAGTCCTCACAGTATAAAAGAATTTGTATTAGTTTTTCTGTGGTTTCATTTCCCAAACCCTCTCTACAGACAATTGCTAACACACACACACACACACACACA
>NW_006922122.1:147774-149417 GCF_000298275.1 Orycteropus afer afer
AGAAATAATTGCCACCTCTATTTACCAGACTCTTCTGTCAGTGCTTTGAACTGTGGTGGCTAGCTTGTTGCTGTGAGGCTTGATGCTATGCCACTGATATTTCAAATAGCAGTAAGGTCATTGTGGTAGACAGGTTTCAGTGGAGCTTCCAGATTAAGATAGATTAGGAAGAAAGTTAGAGCCATCCTCTTCTGAAAAGTCAGTTAGTGAAAACTTCATGAATGGCAGTGAAAAAACCACTGATATAGTGCCAGAATATGAACCCCTCAGATTAGAAGACATTAAAAGTACCATTGGGGAAGAGTGGCCTGATCAAAGTAGAGCTGATCTTAACAAACTGGGTGGAGTAAAGCTTTCAGGACCTTCATTTCCAATGCCACAGGATGCAAAACAGGAAGAAACAGCTGTAAGCATTCATTAATAATTGGAACATGGAATGTTTGAAGTATGAATGAAAGAGAAGTAGAAGTTGTCAAAATTGAAATGGAATACATAAAGATTGATATCCTAGGCATGTGTGAGCTGAAATGGACTGGTATTGGCCATTTTGAATCAGACAATCGTGGTCTACTATGCCAGGAATGACAAATGGAAAAGGAATGACTTCTCATTCATCATCAAAAAGTATCCTGAAGTACAGTGCTGCCAGTGATAGGATTATATCCATATCCCTACAAGGAAGACCACTTAACACTATTATTATTCAAATTTACACATCAACCACTAAAGCCAAAGATGAAGAAATTGAAGATTTTTACCAATTTTTACAGTCCAAAATTGACCAAACATGCAATCAAGATGTATTGATAACTACTGGTGATTAGAATGTGAAAGTTGGAAACAAAGAAGAAGCATTGGTAGTTGGAAAATATGTCCTTGGCTACAGAAATAACACCAGAGACTGAATGATATAATTTTTGAAAACAAAAAACTTATTCATTCAAATACTTTTTTTGAACAGCAGAAATGGCAACCATATATGTGAACCTCACCATATGAGATACACAGGAATCAAATAGACTGTACTGTGGACAGAGGCGATAGGAAAGCTTACAATCTTCAGTCAGAAGAAGACCTGGAGCAGACTGTGTAAAAGAACATCAATTGCTCATATGCAACTTCAATTTGAAGCTGAAGAAAATGAAAACAACTGCATGGCAACCAAAATAAGACCTTGATTATACCCCACCTTAATTTAGAGACCATCTGAAGAATAGATTTGATGCATTGAACACCAGTGACCAAAGATCAGTTAGTTGAGTTGTGTGTGATAATAAGAACAGCTTGCACAAAGCAAGCAAAACTTCATTTAAAAGAGAGGAAACGAAGAAAAGACCAAAATGTATGCCTGAAGAGACTCTAAATTTGCTCTTGAACATGGAGTAGCTAAAGTGAATGGAAGAAATGATGAAACAAAAGAGCTGAATATAAGATTCCAAAGGGTGGCTGGAGAAGACAAAGTATTATACTGAAATGTGAAAAGACCTGGAATTAGAAACTCAACAGGGAAGAACACATTCACTGTTCCTAAAGCTGAAAGAACAGCAGAAAAAATTTTCATCCTCAAACTGTAATATTGAAGGATTTTATGTGCAAAATATTGAGTGAAGCAGGCATCAAAAGAAGATGGACAGAATACAGTT
>NW_006922122.1:149907-150798 GCF_000298275.1 Orycteropus afer afer
AGTAGATTGACCAACCTTCCTTCTGAGGAGTGGCTGTGGGTGTTTGAACCGCCAGCCTTCTGGTTAGCAGTCAAGTGCCTTAGCTACCAGAGCTCCTGGAACTAGGGGTATCATTAGTGATATCAGTAGGATCTTGGCTGAAAGCAAACAATACCAGAAAGATATTTACCTATGCAGAGATATTCAATTCTGTGGGTCAAAACAAGTGTGGATAATGTTGCAAAGAATGGGAATTCTAGAACACTTAATTGTGCTCACAAGGAACCTGTACATGGACCAAGAGACAGAAATTCATACAAAACAGAAAGATACTGAATGGATTAAAACCAGGAAAGGTGTATGTCAGAATTATATCCTTTCATTTTACTTATTCAATCTGTAAGTGAATAATCCAAGAAGCTTAAATATATGAAGAAGAATGGGGTATTGGGATTGGAAGAAGAATAATTATTATCCTGCGATATGCAGATGATACAACTTTGCTTGCTGAAAGTTAAGATGACTTGAATCTCTTACTGATGGAAATGAAATACTACAGCCTTTAGTGTGGATTACCCTCAGCATAAATGAAACAAAAATCTTCACAACTAGAACAATAAGCAACATCATGATAAGTGGAAAAAAATATCCAAAGTTGTTAGGGATTTTACTTGGATCCACATCAGCAGTTTGGAAGCTAGAATGAAGAAATGAGACAAATCGTACTAGGAAATTATGCTGCAAAAGACTTCTTCCGACTGTTGAAGAGCAAAGATGTCACTTTCACGACAAAGTTGCACCTGACCTAAACCATGGGATTTCAGTAGCTTCATATGCATTGAAAGCTGAAAAATGAATAAGAAAGATTAAAGAAGAATTGATACAGTTTAATTGGGGTGTTGATGAAGAATA
>NW_006922122.1:164251-165167 GCF_000298275.1 Orycteropus afer afer
TTTCTTTGTTGAAGAGGGTCTGTGCAATCCTTCTGCCTAGTCCGCCATCTTGCCGGAACTCCTAGCAAAGAACTTCTTAACATGATGGAGGAATTCCTCCTGAAATGCCATCATTATGTGAATAATATTTCTGAAACATTCTATTACACTTCTTTAATCTTTTTCATGATTATTTTACTGTTATTGGTGTTAGATGCTGTCGAGTTATCTCCAACTCATAGCAACCCTGTGCACAACAGAACAAAACACTGCCCAGTCTCTGTGCCAGCCTCACCATCCCTACTATACCTGAGACTATCATTGAAGCCACTGTGTCTATTCATCTAATTAAGGGCCTTCTCCTTCTTCATTGACCCTCCACTCTACCAAGTATGATATCCTTCTCCAGGGAATGGGTCCTTCTGACAATATGACCAAAGTCGGTGAGACAAAATCCTGCCATTCTCGCTTCCAAGAAGCATTTTTGCTGCACTTCCTCCAGGACAGATTTGTTAGTCCTTTTAGCAGACCATAGTACTCTTAGCATTCTTCTCCAACACCACAACTCAAAACCATCACCTCTTCCTCACTCTTAACTTATTCATTGTCCAGTTCTCACATGCATAAGAAGCGATTGAAAATACCATGGCTTGGGTCAGTGCACCTTAGTCTTTAAGGAGATATCCTTGCTCCTCATCACTTGAAAGAGGTCTTTTACAACATATTTACCCAATGCAATATATCACTGATGTCTTGACTGCTGCTCTCATTGGTGTTGATTGTAGAACAAAGTAATATGAAATCCTTGGCAAATTCAAACTTTTCTCCATCCACTGTGAAGCTGTTTATTGGACAAGTTGTGGGGATTTTTGTTTTCTTTATATTGAGGAGTAACCTGTACTGCAGATTGTAGTCTTTGATCTTCATTGTTAAGTGC
>NW_006922122.1:165830-167276 GCF_000298275.1 Orycteropus afer afer
AATCTCTTGGCACAATCAAGTGAGTGCTTCCAGCAGGTCATCTGTTTGTTGAAACATCTCAATGCGTATTCCATCAATTTCTGGAGCCTTATTTTTTGCCAATTCCTTCAGTGCAGCTTCAAATTCTTCTTTCAATACCTTTGATTCTTGATCATATGCCATCTCTTGAAATGGATGAAGATAGACAAGTTCTTTTTGGTACAGTGATTCTGTGTATTCTTACCACCTTCTTTTGATACTTTCTGCATCATTCAATATTTTGCCCATAGAATCAATTTCCTTGTCTTTTGCTTTGGTAGTGTTTGTGTAAATTTGAATAATAATAGTGTTAATTGGTCTTCCTTTAGGCATATGAATATTATTCTATGACAGCATTGCACTTGAGGATAGATCTTGAAACATTCTTTGTGATGATGAATGCCACACTACTCTTTTTCAATTTGTCATTTCCAACATAGTAGATCATATGGTTGTCTGATTCAAAATGGCCAAAACCAGTCCATTTCAGCTCACTAATGCTTAAGATATTGATCTTTATGCATTCCATTTCATTTTTGACAACTTCCCATTTTCCTAGATTCATACTTTGTGCATTCCATATTCTGATTGCAGCTGTTTCTTTCCATTTTGAGTCTTGCCACATCAGTTATGGAAAGCTTTAAGTCTTGCACCTCATTAAGATCTACTCTACTTTGAGGAGGCAGCTCTTTCCAAGGCATATTTTGAGTGCCTCCAACCCAAGAGGATCATCTGCAGGCACTATACTGGACAACATATGAGGGCTATTTATCAAGTTTTCCAGTAATATATCAGAGAGTATTTCACTGATGTTCATATGATTTTCAGTGGCTAAATCTTTGAGAAGTGGATGGCCCCTTCCTTTTTCCAAGTCTGTCTTAGACTAGAAGCTCCATTGAAACCTGTTCACCATGGGTGACCCTGCTGGTATTTGAAATAGCAGTGACATAGCCTCCAGCATCACAGCAACATTCAAGGCACCTTAGTAGGACAAACTGATAGACAAGTAGTGGAGAATGAATAAGGAAGACCAAAAATTAGTTGTTGCCTTTTAATTATGGTGTTGGAGAAGAATATTGATACCATGAACTGCCAGAAGAAGAAAAACAAATGTCCTGGAAGAAGAACAGCTGGAATGCTCTTTAGAATTGAGAATATACAGAATTTGTCTCATCTACTTTGGTCATTTGTAATGAATGAATCGTTGGTATTGCAAAATTATATCATGTGATCTCCAGCATCATGTCTATCACTAAGGCTATATTTTTCAGCCATATTTTCCGACTACCAGTCATTCTTCTTTGTTTCCAACTTTTACATTCTAATCACCAGTAATAATCAATACATCTGGACCTCACCAGATGGAATACACAGGAATCAGATCAATTACATCTGTGCAGAGGCGATGGAGAAACTCAGTATCTTCAG
>NW_006922122.1:167586-170237 GCF_000298275.1 Orycteropus afer afer
CCATAAGATTTCAAAAGCAGCTTGAGAAAATAAAGTCAGTTATTACAATGGAATGTACAAAGACCTGGATTTAGAAAGCCAGAAGAGGAGAACACACTCAGCACTTCTCAAGCTGAAAGAACTGAAGAAAAAAACTTAAGCAAGCCTTGAGTTGCAATATTGAAAAATATTGAGTGATACAGGAAACATCAAAAGAAGATGGAAGGAATACACAGAGTCATTGTACCAAAAATAATTGCTTGATGTTCATCTACTTCAGGAAGTAGCATGAGATGAAGAACCAATAGTATCAAAGGAAGAAGTGAAAGCTACAATAAAGGAATTGGTGTAAAACAAAGGTCCAGGGATTGACAGAATGCCCATTGAGAAATTTCAACAAATGAGTGTTATGCTGTAGGAACTTACTCATCTATGTCAAGAATTTTGGAAGAGAGCTACCTGGCCAACTGATTGGAAAAGATCCATATTTTTACCCATTCCAAAGAAAGGTAATGCAACAGAATGCCAAAATTACAGAACACTGTCATAAATATCACATGAAAGTGAAATTCTGCTGAATATAATTCAAAAATAATTTCCATAGTGTATTGACAGGGAACTTCCAGAAATTCAAGCTGGATTCAGAAGAGGACGTGGAATGATATCATTGCTGATATCAGATATCAGATGGATCTTGGCTGAAAACAAAGAATACTAGAAACATGTTTACCTGTGTTTTATTGATTGTGCAAAAGCATTGACTGTGTGGAGCATAACAAGTATGGATAGCTTTGAGAAGAATGGGAATTCTACAACACCTAATTGTGTTCAGAGGGAACCTGTACATAGACCAGGAGGCTGTCCTTCTAAAAGAAAAAGGGGACACTTTATGGCTTAAAATCAGGAAGTGAATGCATCAAGATTGTGTCCTTTCACCACACTTATTCAGTCTATATGCTGTGCAAGTAATCTGAGACCCTGACTATATAAAGAAGAGCATGGCGTCAGGATTGGAAGAAGACCCATTAAAAACCTGTGATATGTAGATGATACAACCATGTTCACTGAAAGTGAAGATGACTTGAAACACTTACTGATAAATATTAAGGACTACATTCTGCAGTATGGATTACACCTCAGTGTAAGAAAACAACAGTGCTCATAAGTGGTCCAATAAAGATTGAAATTGTCAGGGACTTTATATTACTTGGTTCCACAATCAACATCCCTGGAAGCAGCAGTCAATAAATCAATGGCATATTGCACTGGGCACATCTGCTACAAAAAACCTCTTTGAAGTTCTGAAGTGCAAAGATATCTCTTTGAAGACTAAGTTGCACCTATCCCAAGCCAAGATGTTTTCTGTAGCCTCATATGCATGTGAAAACTGGATAATGTATGAGGAAGACCAAAGAAGAGTTGATGCTTTTGAGTTGTGGTGTTGGTGAAAAATACTTAAAGTACCATGGACTGCCAAAAGAAATAACAATCTGTCCTGGAAGAAGTGGAGTTAGATTGCTCCTTGGAAGAAAGAATGGGCAGATTTTGTCTCACTTACTTTGGTCATTCTGTCAAGAGGTACCATTCTCTGGAGAAGGATATTTTGATTGATAAATTGGAGGCTCAGTGAAAATGGGGAAGACTCTCAATGAGATGGATTGACACAGTGGCTGCCATGATGGGCTCAGATATAGCAAGGATTTTGGTGCTGGTGTAGGACAGGGCAGTGTTTCATTCTGTTGTACCTAGGGTTGCTATGAGTTGGAGCCAACTTGATGGCACCTAACAACATCTCAACAACAAAAACTTTGTTCATGTTGTCAGAAGGGACCATTCCCTGGGGAAGGATATCAATGAGAAAAGGGAAATCCTTTAATAATATGGATTGACACAGTGGCTGCAATGATGACCTCAAATAAAGCAAGAATTTTCAGAATGGTACAGGACTAGAGAGTGTTTCTTTCTGTTGTACACAGGGTCACTATTACTTGGAGTCAATTCAATGGCACCTAACAACAACCACAAGAACAAACAACCCAAATGTACTTCAGTGATTGAGTGGATAAACTAAATGTGATTTATGTATACAAGGGAATAAGATTTATATGTAAAGAGAAATGAAGTCTTGATACATAGTACAGCATGGATGAACCTTAAATTCATTATTGTGAGTGAAATAAGCCAGAAAAAAAAAAAGTGCACATATTGTATTAATGCCACATACATGAAATATCTACAATCAGCAAAGATTCAATAATCAAAGTATTTCATTAATAAGAATCAGCAGAGAGTTGGTTGCTGTGAGGCAGAGGTTAAACATCTTCCATATTTCCTTCTTCTCCAAGGTGCTGTTCCACTCTATCATCTTTTACATTGAACATTCTCTCTTTCCTCAGCTCTCTTCTCTCTGTTTTTGGGTTCAGTAATTTGCTATAGAACTCATGAACTGTATACACAGTTATTTGGTTTATTAGGGAAATAACAGTCTACAACTTGGGATCAGGAACAACTTAACTTGGTAGTAACAGGAAATGAATTAACATGGAAGTAACAGGCAAAAAAAAAAAAAAAAAAAAAGAGTCTCTCAGCTATGTCTAAGGCATTGACTGCTAACCAGAAGGCTGGTAGTTCAAACCCACCAGCCACTCCTTGGAAGGAAGACTGGTCAATCT
>NW_006922122.1:171902-172674 GCF_000298275.1 Orycteropus afer afer
TTGCTCAGCATATAGATTGAATAAGTATGGTGAAAGTGTGTCAACCCTGTGGCACTCCATTCTTAATTTTAAACCATTCAGTGTCCCCTTGTTCTGTTTGAATGACAGCCTCCTGGCCTATGTATAGGTTCCTCACGAGTACAATTAAGTGTTCTGGAATTCCCATTCTTCTCAATGTTATCCACCATTTGTTATGATCCACACAATCAAATGCTTTTGCATAGTCAACAAAGCACAAGTAATCATCTTTCTGGTATTCTCTGCTTTCACCCCAGATCCATCTGACATCAGCAACTATGTCACTTGTTCCACCTCTTTTTCTTAATCCAGCTTGCATTTCTGGAAGTATTCTGTCAATATACTGCTGCAACCATTTTTGAATTATCTTCAGTAAGATTTTACTTGCATACGATATTAATGATATTTTTCAATAATTTCCACATTCTGTGGGATCACCTCTCTTTAGACTGGGTACAAATATGGATCTCCTCCAGTCAATTGGCCAGGTAGCTGTCTTCCAAATTTCTTGGCATAACGGAGTGAGTGCCTTCAGTGGGGCATTTGTTTGTTGAAACATTGGAATGGATATTCTATCAATTCCTGGAGCCTTGTTCTTCACCAGTTCCTTCAGTGCAGCTTCAACTTCTTTCTTCAATACCATTGATTTTTCATCATATGCTACCTCCTGAAATGGATTTAGATAGACCAGTTCTTTTTGGTACAGTTCCTCTCTGTATTCTTTCCATCTTCTTTTGATGCTTCCTTCATCATT
>NW_006922122.1:173554-177446 GCF_000298275.1 Orycteropus afer afer
GTTTCTAAGGCCCTAACTGTTCCATCATATCATCTTTGATTTCTAAAGATTAGTGTATGCATACAGCATGCAAAAAATATTCCCTTGCACTTTCAAGGACTAAAGTCTGAGCTCCTATAACAAACAGGGAGCATCAGTACATTCTGCATGTATCATTGACCCAAGTTACAAGCAATTTTGATTGACTTAAGCATGATTTTAATTGAGGACAAATTTTAGCCCATTAAATCCACTAACTCTTTAACTGTCACTTATTAAATAGTCCCTTAATGCTCTCATGTCTTCAGTTTTCATTGATTTGTCATATTAACTCACTGCCATGGAGTCAAATCCAACTTATAGTGACTCCTCTTTAGGTTACCAAGGCAGTATCTCTACATAAGTAGATTGCTCAGTTTTCCTTCTAAGGAGGTTTGAACTGGCAGCCTTCTGGTTAGCAGTCAAGTGCCTTAGGCACTATGCTACCAGAGCTCCTATATATAACTTTACTATTGTTTAATACTTATTTGGTACTAAACAATATATATTACAAAGTATTACCCTCTACCATTGCCATTGAGTTGTTTCTGACTCATAGAGACCCCCATTGGGTTTCTGAGGCAATAAACCTTTATAAAAGTAGATTACCATATCTTCCTTCTGCAGGGTGGCTGGTGGGTTTGAACAGCCAAACTTTTGGCTAACAATTAAATGACTTTAGGCACTATGCCACTAGAGCTCCTCCTAACAAAATATAATAATAAAAAAAAATTGAAAATTATAATATAGATTCATTTGGAAAATTAAGAATCAATAACATAATGGCTTTTCCTGTGACTATTAGCATTACTCATTCAAAATTTAAATTCAAAACAAAATTCTTATGATTTTAATCTATTTTCAGCATGTTTGGTAATATAAAAATGTAAAATGCCTAAAAAAAAATTACTAGTTATAAGGACCTGTAAAGTTCATATGGCTTTTATACCAAACAATGAAGCAAAAATCACAAAGACAAATCTGTCTCATTTTTCTTTCAATTGACACAGGGCATTGTTGAAAGTTAAAGGAATTCAATTGGTATATATTATTTGCATTTTATATGAAAAATTGTCATATTTTGCCTTAAGAAAATAATTAATAAATTTCATATTATAACTAGAAATTGCTGTGGGCCAAATGCCATCTATGCCCCATGTAAGAGTAAAGATTATAGGTTAAGCCTAGGGTGATGAAGTGCATTGAATTATTTAAAGTGGCTCTTCCATACATGGTCTTTGTGACTCCCACACAATGATTAGATGGGACCATACAAATAACCAGAGAAGCAATGTGTATGGAATCTGTGATGGTTGGAGTTATGTTTCAACTTGGCTAGGATATGATTCTAAGCATTGTGTGGTTGCCTTCCATTTTGTGATCTGATGTAATTATCCTCTATTATATGTGTTATAAATCCTGACCTCTATGTATCAATGAGTCAGGATTAGGATAAATTCATTAGGATTAGGTTATGGTTGTTATGTTAATTAAGTAGGACTTAAGTGGGATGCATTCAAGGCCTCACCCTTCCTCAAGTTACCACTCTTGCTTGAGTCATATATTTTATATCTTACAAGAGATAAAAGGAGAGATAAACAAGTAGAGAAATGGGACCTGGCTACCACCAAGAAAGAAATGGAAGCAGACCATGTCTTTCGGAACTGGGATCCCTGAACTGAGGATCTTATAGACCCAGAAGACAGTGAAAGAGAGCTCTAATACTGGATATAGTGAGAGAGTGAGAAGCAGCAGTAAGGTAATGTTGACAGCAGAGGCAGCAAAACCTGGAGACCATCAGGAGACCGCAAGGGGGTCACAGTCTCAGAAAGCTAAGCACTTTCAGGTAGGAGGTTGGTGCCAAAGTGGAGTGCCACTGGACACTTGATGGAGCTAGGATAATAGACTCTCAGCTATGGGGAGAAAGCTGAGTGCCATCAGGCAAGAAGCTTGCTGGTAGAGAGAGAAGCCTTCAGGCAATTGTCCAGGGAGGTAAACTTGCCAACCTATGGAGAAAGAGAGCTGAGGGTTTCATGAAGCAGGCTTGCTGGTGGAGTGGGTTGCCTCTGGGCATTTGTTGATGGTGCTAAATAACTTTGTAACATTCGTCCATGTAAGACAGAGGCTGGGCTGGACCAAGAGGCCTGAGAGGCTGAGAGGCCAAGGGCCAAGAGGCCCAGGGCCAGGAGTAGGCCTGTCTGTGATGTCCTGACCAAAGAATTGTATCATGAGTCTTTGCTGATGCTGAATTGCAGCAGGTTAGTTCACTAACAGGAAGGAAGATGGGGCAATCTACTTCTGTAGTGATACTGCCTCAGAAACCCAAGGAGGAACCGCTATGAGTTGGGTCCGACTCGATGGCACATAGCAACAACAACAGTTCCCTAATAAGGAGGTATGGTGGCACTGCACCTAAGATATTTGACTGCTAATCAGACGGTTGGCAGTTTAAACCCCCCAGCCGCACCATGAAAGAAAGATTGGGCAATCTACTTCTGCAAAGATTTACAGCCTTGGAAACCCAATGGGGGTCACTATGAGTCAGAATCGACTTCATCACAGTGAGTTTGGTTTTTTGATTTAGTTCCGTAGTAAACACAGTAATCGTGAGCATTGTCTGCAAGTAAATAAATAAACACCATGATCTGTGAGTTCTGTATTTGTGACCATTGCAATGAATTATTGAACCCAGAACAAAAAAAAAAAAGGTGTTGTGTGTGGGTGGCTGGTGTCAGAACTGGTACAAAGTTTAGAGAGGAGGTATGTGTGACCTCTGCTTCATAAGAATTACCCTTAGGCTGTTGATCTTGATTTGCTCTCCTCCTTGTGAAATTATAAGATGTCAGGTGTCCGCAACACACCATTTTCACAGGTGATGATATAAACCAACATCCAGATATAATAGTTTACAGAGTGAAATGCTGATAAAGTCTGTAAGATAATGACTGAAAGACTGAAAACACAAATTGTAACCAGATGGGACATAGGAACAACCATTAATAAACTAAAATTGTCTCCATCATATTGGGAATCGGGGTCACCCTAGTTATGTATCTGCTGTTCCCTCTCAGATATATGAGCAAGAGCTTTTTTTTTTTTTTTTTTTTTTGCCTTAGCTACAGATTTTGGTCCCTTACCTGGTGGTTAGAAAGCAGAGAAAAATGAATATAACTATAGAAGCAGGAGGGAAAATGATAGTGAGTTTTGAATAAAAGTTACAAAAAAACTGACAAAGAATAGAACAAGAGACTCTGAGTAAGGCTTTCTTTATAGACTTTACTGCCCTGGCACCTGAGATGAAAAATTTGAGCGAGGGAATGAGGCACTAGCAATTTACCTTACTGTACTGTAGATTTTAAAGATTGATGGTAATTTTTTTCTTCTTGTACAGTGCATTGGGTACATGAAAAGGGTATATGGCCTGCCTTAGTGCACTAAGTTTATATCTGATTTATATGCTGCATAGGGCTTTCCATCAAAATAACAGAAAAGGTTTTAGTGTTGCTTAGAATGGCATTCTGACTTTTGTCTAAGAAGGAAATGTGATTTAAAGTATATAACCTCCTTGATGGGGAAATCAAACCCCTCCCCACTGCCTATTTTACAACTTACTTCAAATAAGGCCCTCAATTTGGTCAGTAGCAAGTGTGATTTGTTCAATTCTGACAGATTTATTTTGATCTTGACATAAGCATCACCAAATAATGGTTCTATTCTAAAAGGGAAGGTACTTACTTTTGCCTTTGAAGACTTAAAAGCTTATCAAGGGGATAATGTTGCAACTACTGAAATGTCCATGTTACATACTGGAGGTAGTTCCCACCTAAGACTTTAGTTAACACTTGAATATTCTAGTAATGAAAAAAAAAAAAAA
>NW_006922122.1:178771-179971 GCF_000298275.1 Orycteropus afer afer
CATGGCAGTGAGTTTATTTTATTTATTTCCTTTGTCTTCCAAGTCCTATGCGTTTTGACAAATACATCACTTCTTTTGCCCATGAATAGAGTATCATACAGAAGAGTTCAATTGCCCTAAAATGACCTGTGATCCACCTCTTCCTCCCTCTCCTCTCACCTAAACCTGTGACAACCACTGCAATGTTATTGTTTCTATAGTTTTTACTTTTGTGAAGTTTCATAAACATAGAATGAAGTTGTGGCTTTTCCAAACTAGCTTCTTTTACTTAGCAATATGTACTTAAGTTATTTTTAGTCTTTTCATGGCTTGATAGTCCATTTCTTTTTCTCACTAAATATAATTTATGGATATACTATGGTGTATTTATCCTTTCAGTCCCTGAAGGACCTCTTGGTTGCCTCCAATTGTTGGCAGTTATGGGAAAGTTGTTATAAATATTTATGTGTATACTTTTATGTTTACAGATATTTTCAACTCATTTGGGTAAACACCTTGGAGTGTAATTATGGGGTGCATAGTAAGCCTCCACCACTGGGTCACTGAGTTAGAATCTACTCATTGGCAATGGGTTTTTATAGTAAGCCCATGATTCTCTCAAAGGAGCCCTAGGTGATGTGGTGGTTAAAGTACTCAGCTGCTGAACAGAAGATCAGAGATGAATCCATACTAAAGGCTTTGATTTTCTTCAGTTAATTGCTTTAAATCCTCTTCACTTTCAGCATATCACAGGTTGTTAATGAGTCTTTCTCCAATTATGATACTACATTCTTCTTCATATAGTACAGTTTCTCACAGTATTTTCCTCAACATGCAGATTAAATAAGAATAGTGAAATGATACAATCCTGAAGCACACCTTTTCTGATTGTAAGCCACACAGTATCATTTTGTTCTGTTTGAATGACAGCCCCTGGGGCTATGTACAGTTTTTGCTTGAGCATGATTAAGCATTGTAGAATTCTCTTATCATTCTTTGCAATGTTTTCCATAATTTGTTATGATACAGAGAGCTGAAAGTTTTTGCATTATCAATAAATGACTAATAAAAATATTGCTGGTAATCTATGCTTTCAAGCAAGATCCATCTGATACCAGCAATGATATCCCTTGTTCCATATCTTCTTAATCCAGCTTGAATTTCTGGCAGTTCCTGTCAACATAATGTACTGCTGTAACACTTTTAAAATTATTTTTAAAA
>NW_006922122.1:193949-195077 GCF_000298275.1 Orycteropus afer afer
GAGAAGATGCTTTGCAGTATTTCAATGCTTTTGAATTTATTGAGGCTTGTTTTATGTCCTAGCATATGATACATTCTGGAGAAGGATCCATGTGCACTGGAAAAGAATGTGAATTGTGTTTTTATGGGGTGAAGTTCTCTATGTATGTCTATGAGTTCCAGTTGGTTGATTGTATTGATGAACTCTTCTGTATCTTTGCTGAGGTTTTTTTTTTTTTTTTTTCCCATTGACCTGTCTCTCCTTGAAAGTGGTATGTTAAAGTCTCCTATTACTAATGTAGAGTTGTCTATCCTCCCTTTTAATTCAGTTAATATTTGCTTCACATATTTTGGAGCACTTTCATTGAATTCATAAATATTTATGACTGTAACATCTTTGTCAATTGACCCTTTCAGCCTCATATAATGCCCATTTTTACCTCTTAAGATGTTTTCCCCTTGATGCCTATTTTATCAGAAATCACAATTGCTACCCCTGCCCTTTTTTGTTTTCCATTGGCTTGGTATATTCTTTTCCATCTATTAACTCTTAATTTGTTTTTACTTTTGTTTCTAAGGTGTGCCTCTTTTAGGCAGTATATAGCTGGGTCTTCTTTTCTTATCCAGTCTGCCACTCTCTTTCTCTTGATAGTTGCATTTAGTACATTCACTTTGAGTGTAATTAGTGATAGATATGAGTTGATTGCTGTCATTCTATTGTGGCTTTTTATCATGTCGTTGGAGATTCCTTGGTCCATGTTTATTTCTGTGCTGAGTTAAGTTTGTTGGCTAATACTTTCTCCCTTTTCTTTGTTATAGTTGGTTTTATGTTTATTAAGCTCATATGTTTTCCTTCCTTCTGGATTTTCTTAGAAGAATTGTTACTCTTCTCTGTGATTACCTTGAAGAATATTTTTGTCTCTACATTTTTAGAACAGTGCATGCTGTAAAGACATTGTCGTGTTTTCCTCTCCATTTGAGGGTCTGTACCTAGAAGTATTATTCCCTCTGATAAGTTAGTTGCTGTTGTTTTGTGCTGCATGAGTTCCTTGGTTTTTAAGGTAGAATGTTATATGGTCTTATTTTTGTTGTTGTTGTTAGGTGCCATTGAGTCGTTTCTGACTCATAGCGACCCCATACAGAACACAAA
>NW_006922122.1:196918-198571 GCF_000298275.1 Orycteropus afer afer
TCAAGGGCAAGGTTCAGAGTCGCTTCTGTCATCCATTTTGGTCTTTTCTTCTTTTCTCGTCTTTTTAGGGATCTCTCGCTTTCTTCTTGGATAATGTTTTTGATATCCTCTCACAATTCTGGTTTTCGATCATTGGTGTTCAATGCGTCAAATCTATTTTTAGATCATCTCTAAATTCAGGAGGGATATATTCAAGATCATATTTTGGCTCTGTTGAACTTGTTTTAATTGGCTTTAACTTCAAGTTGAACTTGCACATGAGCAGTTGATGGTCTGTTCCACAATCAGCTCCTGGCCGGGTTTTGGCTGAATATATTGAGCTTTGCCACTGCCTCTTGCCACAGATGTAGTCAGTCTGATTCCTGTGTGTTCCATCTGTTGAAGTCCACATGTAGAGCCATCGTTTGTGTTGTTGAAAAAAGGTGTTTGCCTTGAAAAAGTCATTGGTCCTGCAAAATTCTACCATGCAAGTTCCAGCATTATTTCTGTCACCAAGGCCAAATTTTCCAACTACTGGTGATTCTTCTTTGTTCCCAACTTTTTCATTCCAGTCACCAGTGATAATTAACACATCCTGATTTCATGTTGGTCAATTTCAGACTGCAGAAGTTGATAATTTTTTTCAATTTCCTCACCTTTGGCTTTGGTGTTTGGGGCATAAATTTGAATAATAGTCATATTAATGGGTGTTCCTTGTAGGCATATGAATATTATCTTATCACTGACAGCATTATACTTCAGGACAGGTCTTGACACATTCTTTGTGATAATGAATGCCATGCCATTCCTCTTCAAACTGTCATTCCTGGCATAGTAGAACACATGGTTGTCTGATTCAAAATGGCCACAACCAGTCCATTTCAGCTCACTAATGCCAAGAATATCAATCATTATGCATTCCATTTCATTTTTGATGACTTCCAATTTTCCTAGATTCATACTTTGTACATTCCATGTTCTGATGATTAATGGATGTCTGCAGCTGTTTCTCTTGAATTCAAGTGGTGCCACATCAGCAAATGGAGGTCTCAGAAGCTTTATTTTATCCATATGAGTAAGGCTGGGTTTACTCAGATGATGCAGCTCTTTCCCAGTCCTATTTTGAGAGCCTTCTAATCTAACTGGACTATTCATAAATTTGCATATTATTGTGTCAAACAGTGTTTCTTTGCTATTCATAAGATTTTCCCTGGCCAGTTCTTGAGAAGTGGATAGCCTCTTCCTTCCTCCTACTCTGTCTCATAATAATGGTGTTATTATGAGTATCTATTTCTGATTTGGTTTTAGAGTTGTTTTCACATATCCTGGTTTTGCTGATCTCTGTTGTGGGTTCTCTATTGTTTATACTTCCTTAAGCATTTCTTATAGGTTTGGTCTGATTTTCACAAAGTCTATTAATTTCTGTTTATCCGAAATTGCCTTGATTTTGTCCTCATATTTGATGGATAATTTGGCTGGATATAAGATTCTTGGTTGGAAGATTTTTCCCTCAGAGTTTTATATGGGCCATCCCATTGCCTTCTTGCCTGCATTGTTTCTGTTTAGTAATCGGAGCTCAGCCTAACTATTTGATTATTATAAGTAATATTTCTTTTTTACCGGGCAGCTCTCAAAATTTTTTCTTTGTCTTTGGTTTTGGAAAGTTTGATTATA
>NW_006922122.1:200399-201723 GCF_000298275.1 Orycteropus afer afer
GTGCACTTTTTTCAGTGGACTGTTCAGAGCACCAAAATCCCTAATTCAAACTGCTGTACCTAGTTTTTCAAGCACTAAGATGCTAGAGGGAAATAGTGTGGTGATAACTGATTAGACCCCATTTTGAATCCTCTGCAGACTGTAGTCTTTAATCTTCATCAGTAAGTGCTTCAAGTCATCTTCACTTTCAAAAAGCAAAGTTGTATCATCTGCATATCACAGGTTGTTAACAAGTCTTCCTCCAATCCTGATGCCACGTTCTTCTTCATGTAGTCGAGCTTCTCAGATTATTTGCTTAGCATACAGATTGAATAAATATGGTGAAAAGATAGAACACTGAGGCACACCCTTCCTTATTTTAAATCATTCAATACCCTCTTATTCTGCTTGACTGACAGCCCTCCTGGTCTATGTACAGGTTTCTCATGAGCACAATTAAATGTTCTGAATTCCCATTCTTCTCAATGTTATCCATATGTTTTTATGGTCCACACAGTTGAATGTTTTTGCATAGTCAATAAACAAAAGTAATTATCTTTCTGGTATTGTTTGTTTTCAGCCAAGATCCATCTGACATCAGCAATGATTTTCCTCATTCCATTTCGTCTTCTGAATCCAGCTTGAATTTCTGGATGTTTCCTGTCAAGATATTGTTGCAACTGTTTTTTAATTATCTTCACCAAAATTTTACTTTTGTGCTATATTAATGATATTGTTCAATAATTTCCACAGTCTTTGGGATCACCTTTGTTTGGAGTGGGCAAAAATATGGATCTCTTCCAGTCAGTTGGCAAGGTAACTATCTTCCAAATTACTTGACATAGATGTGTAAGTGACTCCAGAGCGACATAAATTTGCTGAAACATCTCAATGGGTATTCTCTCCTTTCCTGGAATCTTATTTTTCACCAATTCCTTCAGTGCAGCTTTAACTTCTGCCTTCAGTTCTTGATTTTATGCCACTCCTGAAATAGATGAGCATCTACCAATTCTTTTCAATACTATGACTCTGTGTATTTTTTCCATCTTCTTTGGATGTTTCATGCATTATTCAATAATTTGCCTATCAAATATTATAATATTGTAACTCAAGGCTTGAATTCTTCACTTCTGTCAGCTTGAGAAATGCCAAGATTGTTCTTCCCTTTTGTTTTTCTAATTCCAGGTCTTTTCACATTTCATTATAATAGTTGACTGTTTTCTTAATCTTCTCTTTGAAACCGTCTGTTCAGCTCTTTTATCTTATCATTTCTTCCATTTACTTCAGCTACTCCCCATTCAAGAACAAATTTTAGAGTCTCTTCTGACATCCAGTTTAGTCTTTC
>NW_006922122.1:205785-215498 GCF_000298275.1 Orycteropus afer afer
GATTCCATTCTTTTCTATATTTTGGAACCAACATCATAATTGCAGCTACTGTGCCAATCCAACTCATTGAGGGCCTTCTGTTTTTCATTGATCTTCCACTTTATCAAGCAGTAAATATTTCACCAGAGAATGGTCCCTTCTGACCAAAGTAAGGGAGATGAAATCTGGCCATTCTCATTTCCATGGAGCATTCTGGTTGCAGTTCTTCCAGAACAGATTTGTTAGTTCTTCTGGAAGTCCATGGTATATTCAGTATTCTTCACCAACCCCACAACCCAAAAGCATCAACTCTTCTTCAGTCTTCTTTATTCATTGTTCAGCTTTCACAGACATATGAGGTGATTTAAAATACCATGGCTTGGGTTAGGCAAATCTTGTTTTTCAAAGAGATCTCTTTGCTCATCAACACTTTAAAGAGGTCTTCTGCATCACATTTGTCCAGTTCAATATGTTGTTGGATTTCTTGAATGCTACCTTCATTGGTGCTGATTGTGAAATCAATAATATGAAATCTTTGACAAATTCAATCTTTTCTACACTTATTGTGATACTTTTTTTCAGTCCATTTGTGAGGATTTTGGGTTTCTTTATGTGGAGATATAATCCATACTTCAGACTGGTGTCTTTAATCTTTATCAATAAGTGCTTCAAGTCATCTTCACTTTCAGCCAGCAAAGTTATGTCATCTGCATGTTACAGATTGTTAATGACTCTTCCTACAATCCTTGTGCCATGGTCTTCTCTACCTAGTCCAACTTCTTGGATTGTTTGCTCACCACACAGATTGAATAAGTATGGTGAAAGGATAAAACCCTGACAAACTCCTTTCCTGATTTTAAACCATTCAGTATCCCCTTGTTCTGTTCAAACAACAGCCTTCTGGGCTATGCACAAGTTCCTCATGAGCATAATTGAAAGCCAAAAAATCAAACTCACTGTCATTGGATCGGATCTGACTCATAATGACCCCTCCATCAGTTTGTGAGGCAGTATCACTACAGAAGTAGGTTGCCTGACCTGTTGTGGATTTCCCATTCTTCTCAATGTTATGCATAATTTGTTATGATCCACACAATCAAATGTTTTTGCATAGTCAATAAAACACAAGTAAACATCTTTCTGATAGTGTTTGCTTTCAGCCAAGATCCATCTGACATCAGCAATGATATCTTCATTCCATGTCTTCTTCTGAATCCAGCTTGCATTTCTGGGAGCTCTCTGTCAATATACTGCTACAACCATTTTTGAATTATCTTCAGCAAGATTTTACTTGCACGTGGTATTAATGATTTTTTCAATAATTTCCACATTCTGTTGCATCACCTTTCTTTCAAATGGGTACAAATATGGAGCTCTTCCAGTCAGTTTGCCATGTAGCTGTCTTTTAAATCTCTTGGGATAGACACATGCATGCCTTCAGAGTACCATCAGTTTGTTGAGACATCTCAAAGGCTATTCTGCCAATTCCTGGAGCCTTGTTCTTCACCAATTCCTTCAGTACATCTTCAACTTCTTCCTTCAATATCACTGGTTCTTGATCATATGCCACCTCCTGAAATGGATGGACGTTGATCAATTCTTTGTGGTACAGTGACTGTGCATCCCTTCCATCTTCTTTTGATGTTTCCTACATCATTCAATATCTGGTCCACAGAGTCTTTCACTATTACAACTCGAAGCTTGCATATTTTTCTTCAATTCATTCAATTTGAGAAATGATGAGCATGTTCTTCCCTTTTCGTTATCTGACTCTGGATCTTTACACATTTCATTATAATAATTGACTTTATCTTTTCCAGCTGCTCTTTGAACTCTTCTGTTCAGTTCTTTTATCTTGTCATTTCTTCCATTTGCTTTAGCTACTGTCCATTCAAAGAAAAGTTCCAGTGTCTCTTCTGACATCCATTTTTTTTCTTTTCTTCCTTTTCCTGTCTTTTTAATGAACTTTTGTTTTCTTCATGGATGATGTTCCTGATGTCATTCCACACTTTCTCTGGCTTTTGGTCATTAATGTTTAATGTATAAAATATATTCTTTAAATGGTTTCTAAATTCACATGGGATATAATCAAGATCATATTCTAGCTTTTGTTTTCTTCTTTTAATAATTGTCTTCAGCTTCAACTTGAACTTGCATATGAGCAGTTGATAGTCTGTTCCACAAACAGCTCCTGGCCATGTTTAGGCTGATGATATCAAGCTTCTTCATCACCTCTTTCTACAGATGTAGTTTATCTGATTCCTGTGTACTCCATCTGTTGAAGTCCACATGCATAGCTGCCATTTATGCTGTTGAAGAAAGGTATTTGCTATGAATAAGTCATTGGTCTTGCAAAATTCGATCATGCAATCTCCAGCGTCATTTCTATCACCAAGGCCATGTTTTCCAACTACTGGGCAAAATATTCAATGACACAGGAAACATCCAAAGAAGATGGAAGGAATACACAGAGTCACTGTACCCAAAGGCATTGCTTGCTGTTCACCCATTTCAAGAAGTGGCATATGAACAAGAACCAATGGTATTGAAGGAGTGGAAGCTGCACAGAAGGAATTGATGAAAAACAAAACTCCAGGAATTTATAGAATACCCACTGAGATGATTCAATAAAAGGATGCCACACTAGAAGTACTTACTTATCTATGACAAGAAATTTGGAAGACAACTACTTGGACAACTGCCTGGAAGAGATCCATATTTGTATTCATTGAAAAAGAGGTGATCCAACTGCATGTGGTAATTATTGATCAATATCCTTAATATCACAAGCAAGTAAAATTTTACTGAAGATAATTTAAAAACAGATGCAGCAGTATACTGACTGGAAGCTTCTTGAAATGTAAGCTGTATTCAGAAGAGGAGGATATGAGATGATAGATATCATTGCTGATGTCAGATTGATCTTGGCTGTTTTGGTTATTTTGTGCTGCTCTAATAAATATACCCACCAGCCAACCCTCGGAAGGAAGATGAGGCAATCTACTTCCGTAGTGATACTGCCTCGGAAACCCAAGGAGGAGTTGCTATGAGTCAGGTCCGACTTGACGGCACATAACAACAACAATAGATATACCACAGATAGGTGCCTATAACAAACAGGAGTTTGTTCTCTTAAAGTTTTGGAGGCTAGAAATCTGAATCCAAGATGTCTGGTTCTAGGAGCTGAGTGAAAGCCCCTCCACCTTGGGCTTCAGCTTTACCTCTTGCTCGCAGCCCACTGAAGCTAGAGGCATCTCTTCACCCAGGCAGCTATTGGCTGCTGAGGCTGACAAACTGAAAGCCGACAAGTGAAAAGACACACACGCGCGCACACACACACAATGCATGCACTGCCATTGAGTTGGATGTGACTCATAGCGACCTCTCCTTGGATTTCTGAGGAGGTTTTACTATGGAAGTAGATTGCCCAACCTTCTTTCCAAGGAGTTTAAACCACCGACTTTCCAGTTAGCAGTCAAATGCCTTAGGCACTACACCACCAGAGCTCCTAAAAAGGCAGAGTCCCTGATATTATCAAACTACATGGCAGGCTTTTGCTTCAAGTCCATTAAAAATTCCAAGATCGGCAGAGCATGGCAGGCTGCTGAATGAAGACTCAGCTACATGCAGGATCTAAGTGTACTAAAAATGTATAGATCATTCCCAAAGCTTCTCCTTATGTATAAGAAGCAGACCACATCCCTAAAGTAGCTACTCAGCTTCTCATGGCAGATTTCACCATGGAGTTGATTGCCAGTCTCATCATGGGAAATAACTACCACCAGCTGTCCAGCCACTCAAAACCAGGCCCAGGCACATTGACATATAACTTTAACTACCACATTGGCTGAAAACAAATAATATCAGAAAGATGTTTACCTGTGTTTTATTTACTATGCAAAAGCACTCAACTGTGTGAATCATAACAAATTATAGATAGCATTGAGAAAATGGGAATTCCAGAACACTTTATTATGCTCATGAGGAACCTGTACATAGACCAAACCAAACCAAACACACTGCCATTGAGTCAGGTCCAACCCATAGCGACCCCTCCTTGGGTTTCTGAGGCAGTATCACTGTGGAAGTAGATTGCCTAACCTTCCTTCCGAGGAGTGGCTGGTGGCTTTGAACCGCCAGCCTTCAGGTTAGCAGTCAAGTGGCTTAGGCACCAGATCAGGAGGCTGTTATTCAAACAGAACAAGAGGATACTGCATGGTTTAAATCAATAAGAAAGTGTGTCAGAGTTGTATCCTTTCATCAGATTTATTCAAACTGTTTGCAGAGAAAATAATACTATAAGCTGGAGTATATGAAGAACAATGTGGCATGAGGATTGGAGGAAGACACATTAACAACCTGTGATATGCAGAGGACACAACCTGAAAATGAAGATGAAATGTAGCACTTACTGATAAAGATTAAAGACTACAGTCTACAGTATGGATTTCACTTCAACATAAAAAAAAAAAAAAAATCCTCACAACTGGCTCAATAAGCAGCATCACAATAAATGGAGAAAAGATTAAAATTGTCAAAGATTTCACATTACTTGTTTCCACCATCAACACCAATGGAAGCAGCAGTCAAGAAATCAGACAATGTATGCACTTGACAAAAGACCTCTTTAAAGTGCTGAAGAGCAAAGATATCTCGTTGAAGACTAAAGTATGCTTAACCCAAGCCATAGGATTTTCAATAACCTCATGTATTCACTAGTCTACATGGGAAACCTGGGCAATAAACAAGGAAGACTGAAGAAGAGTTGATGCTTTTGGTTGTGGTGTTGGCAAAGAATACTGAAAGTACCATGGACTGCCAGAATAATAAATACACCTATCCTGGAAAAAGTGCAGCCAGAATGTTCCTTGGAAGCAAAAATGACCAGACTTCACCTCACATAGTTTGGTCATATTGTCAGAAGGGACTATTCCCTGGATAAGTATATCCTGCTTGGTAAAGTGGAAGGTCAGTGAACAAGGGAAAGGCCCTCAATGGAATGGATTAACACAGTGACTGCAATGATAGGCTCAGGTATAGCAAATATTGTGAGGCTGGCACTGGACTGGGCCATCGTACATAGGGTTGTATATAGGATCACTATGAGTTGGAGCAAATTTGATGGCATCTAACAGCAATGTAACAGCTTAATCTCAGCTTTGATACTCATTACTGTAAATCTTCTTACATTATTTTGCTTTGTAAGGACACCTTAACTATACCTGGACATCTATGTTTCCATTTTTATTTTACATTCCTCTTGTCAAGCACACACAGAGAAACCAAAAACAGAAAAAAGCAAAACAGAACAAAACAAAAAAAGAAACTTAGAATCTCCACTAGGTTTCCATAAGTCAATTATAAGAACACTGACATCTTTACAATATTGAGTTTCCAATATATAATCATTTATTTAGGCATTTAAAAAATATTTTCAACATTTGGTAGTTTGAAATGTAAAGAAGATCATGAACATCTTTTCTGTTTGGTCCTAAGTAACTTTTACTTATGTTATCTTTTAAAATATCATTTACTAAGTGATTGTTTCTATTGTGCATCAGCCTGACTAAATTCAATTCCTGATAGTCCCAATTTATTGGTAGTTTTTTGAATTTTCTATTTATATAGGCATATAAAAATCAGTTCATTTATTCATTTGCAAACTTAGTAACATTTATCTCTTTTTTTTCTTTCTTCTAGAAATGAGTAGGATAATACACTCAATAAAACGCTGGTTAGTTTTAATGCTAATGATCATCTTTATCTCCTTCCTGATCTATAATGGAGAGCTTCATCAGTTCAACATCAAATATAATGCTTGCTGTAGGATTTTATTTTTAATAGAACTCTTTTGCAAAGTAAGAAAATTTTCATCAATTTTTAAATGGTTTTCTGAACATATGACATGTTTATAATTTGTCTTTGTTTTGTGAATGTGCTAAGTTATAAAAATATATTTTAAAAGTGTAGTAATTTAGCAGTCCATGAATAAATCCTTGTTGTTTGAAATGTAATAAAAAATACCTTTTTTATCTGAAAGAACTGTTGTCCTCATATTTTGTTTAAGGTTATTGGTGTTCACGAATGACTTGGCCTCATGTTTTTACTTGCTACCAATATCCTTGTCAGATTTTGGTAATAAGGTTGTACTGACTTGTAAAACTAGTTAGGAGAATTTACCTCTTTTTCTATATTTTGCAAGAGTTGTCATAATATTAGCAATAGATTCTTTCTTAAATCTTTGATAGAATTTACCAGTGGGGAAACTCTCTGAAGTATTTGTGACTTTTCTTTTTTAATTCTATTTTGTTGTTGTTGTTGAAAATATATAAAGCAAGACATACACAAATTCAACAGTTTGTTCATGTGCAATTCAATGAGATTGATTACATTCTTCCAGTTCAGCAACCATTTTCATGCTTCTTTTTCAGTTTTTTCTCTCCCATTAACATGAACTCTAAAAATAAAGAAAAACCTCACTGCCACTGAGTCAGATCCGACTCATAGTGACTCCTCCTTGGGTTTCCAAGGTGGAATCACTGCAGAAGCAGAAGCAGAAGCAGATTGCCTAATCTTCCTTCTGAGGAGTGGCTGGTGACTTTTAACCACCAACCTTCTGGTTAGCTGTCAAATGCCTTAAGCAATACACCACCAGACCTCCTTAGATGAATTCTAAGGTACCTGTCTAATAATGCAAACTACTGTTGTCACTTTGATCTCATATAGATAGTTTGTAAAATATCATACTGTTCAAAAACCCCATTTTCGTTTAAAGTTTAAAGATTATCACATGGCAATAGTTTCAGGGGTTCATCCAATCTTCAAAGCTCTGGAAAATATGGAGTCTATGAGAATTTGGAATTCTGTTATAAATTTTCTTCCATTTGATCAGGATTACTCTATAGAATCCTTGCTAAGAATGTTCAGAAATGGTGGCTGGGCACCATCAAGTTCTTCTGTTCTCATGAAAAAGGTGGCAGTTGTTCAGTTACCCATAAGTTCCATATCATTCTCCTATCCTTGACTCTCCTTCTTCCTCTGTTACTCCACCCATATAAGACCAATTGTCCTGCTTTGGGTAAGAGTCTCAAACTTTTAAGACCCCAGAAACAAACTAAAAGGAAAAACAGAAGCATGAATCATATTGTTAGGCTGATTAATTGTGCTGTCCCGGCAAACCATGATCTGAAAACTCCAAACCAAGGAACCACATTTCATGAAGTTTGTGGTTGTACATAGGCAGGCTCAGTAGCTATACTATTTTTGTTGTGGTGGTGGTTATACGTATATCTATAACACAACTTTTTTCTAATTCAGCTTTTTACAAGTATACAACTTCTTCTTAAAGTTTAACTTATTAAAAAAAAAAAATTCAAGCATGAAACTGCAGTATTGAGGGACTTTATGGGCTGAATGTTGAACTTACAGGAAGCATCAAAAGAATATGGAAAGAAGACATAGAGGCAATGTACCAAAATTAATTGCTTGACATTCAGCCATCTCAGGAGATGGCATATGATCAAGAAATAATGATACTGGAAGAAGAATTGGAAACTTCACTGAAGGCATTGGTGAAAATTACTTTCAGGAATTGATGATGGAATATCAACTAAGATGTATCAACACATGAATCTAATATCAGAATCTCTCTCTATTCTATTCCATGAAATTTAGGAGATGGTTACCTGACCAACAAACAGGAGATCCATATCTTTGCCCACTCTAAAGAAAGATAATTCAACAGAATTCAGAAATTATCAAACAATATCACTCATATCATATTTTGAATTCTACTAAAAATAATGCAAAAATGTTTTACCACAGTATACTGACAGGAAACTGCCAAAAATTCAAGATGGATCTGAAGATGATGTAGAATGAGAGGTATCATTATAGATGTTAGATGGATCATGGTTGACAGAAAAGAATACCAGAAAGATGGTCACATGTGTTTTATTGACTATGCAAAGGCATTCTAGTGTGTGAATCATGACAAATTGGGGATAACACTGTGAAGAATGGGAATTCTGGAACACTTAACTATGTATGTGAAAATTATACATAGAACAAGAGAGAGTTGTTGGAAGAGAATTAATGGCTACTGTATGATTGAAAATCAGGCAAAGTATGATTTGTTGTTGTTGTTGTTGTTGTTGTTATGTGCTGTCAAGTCAGACCCGACTCATAGCGACCCCTCATTGGGTTGCCGAGGCAGTATCACTACAGAAGTAGATTGCCCCATCTTCCTTCTGAGGAGTGGCTGGTGGGTTTGAACCGCCAGCCTTCTGGTTAGCAGTCAAGTGCCTATTAAATCTGTACACTGAACAAATATTCAAGAAGTCAGAGTATACGAAGAAAAATGTGACATCAGTGTTGGAGGAAGACTCATTAACAACCTGCGATATGCAGATGATACAACATTACATGTTGAAAATGAAGAGAACCTGAAGCACTTATTGATGAAGAGCAAAAACTGTATCTTTCAGTGTGTATTACACCTAAGACAAAAGGAAAAAAAAACTTTAACATATGGACCTATAAGCAGCATCATCATAAATGGAGAAAATATTGAAGTAGTTAAGGATTTCATTTTACTTGTATCTACAATCAATACCCATTGTGGTAGTTATGTTTGTGTGTTACCTTGGCTGGACCTGGTTGAGTGGCTTGGTAGCTGGTGGTAGTATTACCCATGATGAGACTAGCAATCAACTCCATGGTGAGATCTACCAAAAGCAGCTGAGTAGCTGCCTTTGGGATGTGGTCTGCTTCTTGTATATAAGGAGAGGCCTTGGGAATGGTCTCTAGCCTATGGTATGCTTGGACCCTGCAGGTAGCTGTGTCATTGTTCAGCAGCCTGCTATGTTCTGCCGACCTTGGGACTTACAATGGACATAAGTTAATGGCCTGCTGTGTGGTTTGGTAACATTGGGACTGTGCCTATTTACTTGTCAACCTTGGGGCTTCTCAGCCTCAGAAGCCAGCAGCTGTCTGAGTGAAGAAATGCCTCTAGCTCCAGTGGGTCAGGAGCAGGAGGCAGAGCTGGATCCCAAGGTTGAGGGACTTTCAGCCAGCTCCTAGAGCCTGGCTCTTTGAACTTGGACTTAAAGCCTCCAAATTGTAAGAATAAACTCCTGTTTAAGGCCATCCCATTGGTGGTATATTCCTGTCAGAGTGGCACTAGGTAACCAGAACAGAATATGTTACTGAGAGTGTAGGGTGCTGCTCTGACAGATGCCTAAAATGTGGAAACAGGAGTAGAGTGTGTCTTTGACCCAAGATCTGCAGGAGCAGAGCAAGAGACTGGCATGAGAGATGGCAGGACCAGAGCTGAGAGAACCAGCATGAGACAGCAACAGCCTTACCAGCCCATGGAGGAGAAAGGTTGATGCCTTTGTTTAGGCGGCTTCCTGGTGTAGTGTGTTGCCTTCATTTCAAGCTGGTTGAAATGGAGTAGCAGTTTGGCCCACCCACGGAGCAAGAAAGCTAAATGTCTTTTGAGGAAAGATTTCTGGTGGAGTGGGTTGCCCTTGAACATTAATTGGCAGAAGCAGAGACCAAAGAATGGAAGCAGAGTTGTCTCAGCCTGAAAGGGTAGGACTATCGCCTTTTGGGGTGGAATGATCACAGCCCCCTAGGTTTCAAAGAGCCAGGCCTTCACCAACTTGGTTCTGGAGTGTGGGGCTGCACATTCATGTGAGCCAGTGGGATGGGGCCATAGCTGCTGCCCAAGA
>NW_006922122.1:217683-218799 GCF_000298275.1 Orycteropus afer afer
TGAACAGAACAAGGGCATATGTGTGTGGTTTCAAATCAGGAAAGATGAGTGTCAGTGTTATATCCTTTCACTGTACTATTCAAGGAGCTTTGGTGGTGTAGTGTCTAATGTATTTGACTGCTAAGCAGAAGTCTGGAGGTTCAAACCCATCAGCCACTCCCCAGAAAGAAGACTGGGCAATCTACTTTGGTAAAGATTACTACCTCTGTAAAGATTTACCACCTCAGAAACCCAAAAAGTGTCACGATGAGTTAATCCAATTCAGTATATGGCATATGATCAAGAGCCAATGGTATTGAAGGAAAAAGTCAAAGCTGCACTGAAGAAATTGGTGAAGTGGATTGACTGAATATCCATTAAGATGCTTCAACAAAAGGACACCACCCTGGAGGCACATACTTGTCTATGCCAAGAAATTTGTAAAACAGTTACCTGGCCAACTGACTGGAAGAGGTCCATATTTACCCATTCCAAAGAGAGGTAATACAATAGAAGGTTGAAATTATCAAATAATATCATTAATGTCACGTGCAAGTAAAATCTTACTGAAGATATCACAAAAATGGTTGCAGCAATATATTGACAGAGAAGTTCCAGAAATGCAAGCTGGATTCAGAAGAGGACGTGGAATGAGGAATACCATTATTGATGTCAGATGGATCTTGGCTGAAAGCAAAGGATGCCAGAAACATGTTTATTTATGTTTTATTGACTATGCAAAAGCATTCAATTATTCATAACAAATTACGGCTAATATTGAGTTGTTGTTGTTAGGTGCCATCGAGTCATCTCCAACTCACAGCAACTCTATGCACAGCAGAACGAAACACTGCCCAGGCTTGTGCCAGGCTCACAATCTTTGCTATACCTGAGCCCATCATTGCAACCATTGTATCAATCCATCTTGTGGAGGGTCTTCTCCTTTTTAATTGACTTTGCACTTTACCAAGCATGATATACTTCTTTAGGGAACGGTTACTTCTAACATGACCAAAGTAGGTGAGATGAAGTCTGGCCATTCTCGCTTCCAAGTATCATTACAAATTATGGCTAACATTAAGAAAAATGGGAAATCTAGAACAGTTAATTGTGCTCATGAGGAACTTGTACACAGAT
>NW_006922122.1:219244-220727 GCF_000298275.1 Orycteropus afer afer
AACTTTGTTGGTGGAAAGTGAGAATGACTTGAAGCACTTATTGGTGAAGATTAAAGACTACAGTCTGCACTATGGATTACATCTCAACATAAAGAAAATGAAAATTCTCACAACTCGATCAATGAGCAGCATCACAATAAATGGAGAAAAGGTTGAAGTTGTCGAAGATTTCCTATTACTTGTTTCCACCATCAATACCCATGGAAGCAGCAGTCAAGAAATCAGATGATGTATTGCAGTGGGTTAATCTGCTGCAAAAGACCTCTTTAAAGAAAAGGTATCTTTTGAAGACTAAGGTGTGTCTAACCTAAGCCACCTTAGGGAAACAGGACACACCCTCAGAGGCAGGAAAAGTGAGGGAAAGCTGGGAACAACAAAAGCTGCTGGATCCAGGTAAGCTCCTGGAAGACAAGACACACCCACAGAGGCAGGAAAGGGAGGGAAATCCGGGAAGGACAAAAGCATCAGGATCCAGGTAGGAATTAGGTAATGGGAGGATAGAGAGGTTTCCAACAGCTAAGGAAGACAAACTTGTCTGTCAGTTTGTCATACAGTGGCCTGCACATTGCAGTGAGGCTTGAGGGTTTGCCATTGATGTTTCAAACACCAGCAATGCTGCACAGGGTGCACAGGTTCAATGCAGCTTACAGACTGAGACAGACTAGGAAGAAGGAAGAAGCCATCCACTTCTCAAAGAATTGGCCAGGGAAAACCTTATGAATAGCAGAGAAACACTGTCTGATACCTACACTGTACAACTTTATGAATAACCATGAATCATTGTCCCATACAGTGCAGGAGGATGAATCACTTAGGTCAAAAAGCACTAAAAATACAACTGGGAAAGAACTGGCTCATAAGAGTAGAGACAATCTTAATGATATAGATAGAGTAAATCTTTCAGGACCTGCATTTGCTGACATGGCATGACTCAAATTGAGGTGAAACAGTTGCAAACATCCATTAATAATCAGAACATGGAATGTATGATGTATGAATATAGGAAGGTGGATAGTTGTCAAAACTGAAATGGAATGCATAAAGATTGATATCCTAGGCATTAATAAGCTGAAATGGACTGGTTTGGGGCATTTTGAGTCAGACAACTTTATTATCTACTAGGCCAGGAATGATAATTTGAAGGGAAATGGTGTGGCATTCATCATAGCAAAGGATATTTCAAGATCTTTCCTGAAGTACAGTGCTGTCAGTGATAGGAAAATATCATATGCCTACAAGGAAGTCCAGTTACTACTACTATTATTCAAATTTACACACCAACCACCAAACCCAAAGATGAAGAAATTGAAAATTTTTATCAACTTTACAGTCTGAAATTGAATGAACATGCAATCAAGACGTATAATCATCATTGGTGACTGTAATGCAAAAGTTGGAAACAAAGAAGAATCACTAGTAGTTGGATAATTTGGCCTTGAAGACAGAAATAATGCTGGAGATAGCATGATAAGATTTTGCAAGA
>NW_006922122.1:222382-228053 GCF_000298275.1 Orycteropus afer afer
TGGACTATATTAAGAAGAATGGGGTATCAGGATTGGAGGAAGAATCATTAGCAACCTGCTATATGCTGACGCTGATGACACAACTTTGCTTGCTGAAAGTGAGGATGACTTGAAGCACTTACTGATGAAGGCTGAAGAATCCAGTGTGCAGTGTGGATTACATCTCAGTATAAAGAAAACAAAAATCCTCACAACTGGACCAATAAACAGCATCATGATAGTAGAAAAAAAGATTGAAGTTGTCAAAAACTTCATATTGCTTGGTTCTACAATCGAGGGCAATGAAAGCAGCAGTCAGGACATCAGATGATGCATAGCACTGGGCAAATCCACTACAAAGGACCTCCTTCAAGTGATGAAGAGCAAAGATGTCTCCCTGAAGACTAAGGTGTGCCTGACACAAGCCATGATATTTTCATTCACCTCATATGCATGTGAGAGCTAGACAATGAATAAGGAAGACCAAAGAAGAGTTGATGCTTTTGAGTAGTGGTGTTGGTGAAGAATGCTGAAAGTACCATGAACTGCTGAAAGAACTAACAAATCTTTCCTGAAGGAAGTGAAGCCAGATGCTCCTTGGAAGCAAGAATGGCCAGACTTTGTCTTACATTCTTTGGTCATGTCAGAAGAGACCACTCATTGGAGAAGGATGTCATACTTGGTAAGGTGGATGATCAATGAAAAAGGAGAAGGCCCTCAATGAGATGAGATGACACAGTGGCAGTGGTGATGGGCTCAAGTACAGCAAGGATTGTGGAGCTGCCCAAAACCAAGCAGTGTTTCGTTCTTCTGTTCATAGATCTCTGTGAGTCGGAGATGACTTGATGGCAGCTAACAACAGCAACAACCCAAGCCATAATATTTTCAATTGCCTCATATGCATGTGAGAGCTGGACCCTGAATAAGGAAGACCAAAGAAGAGTTGATGCTTTTGAGTTGTAGTGTTGGCAAAGAACACTGAAAGTACCATGGACTGCCAGAAGAAGTAACAAATCTGTCCTAGAAGAAGTGCAGCCTGAATGTTTCTTGGAAGCTAGAATGTCCAGACTTCATCTGACCTACTTTGGTCATGTGAGAAGCTACTATTCCCTGGAGAAATATATCATGTTTGATAAAGTTAAGAGTCAACGAAAAAGGGGAAGGAAAGGCCCTCAACAAGATGGATTGAGACAGTGAGTGCAACAATGGACTCAGGTATAGCAGGGATTGTGAGTCTGTCACAAGATCAGGCAGTGTTTCCTTTTTTGTACATAGGGCCAGTATGAGTTGGAGCCAACTCAACAGTACCTAACAACAACAGAAAATGGATGGGATATATAAAACAGACATAACAAAAACAAATATGCAAACAAAACTAGTATCCATATTACAGATATTTTAAAGACATTTTTAACTCAAAATACAGATATACCAACAGAAATTTGGGCAACAGATATGAACAAGATCTTCATCAAAGATTATATCCAAATTCAACAAAAATATCATTGAATATTATGTTGAAAATGAGTTCGGTACACCTACAATCACATACATGAATCATCTCAATGCCATTGAGTCAACTCCAACTCATAGTGATTGCTAATGGGTTCACAAGGCTGTAAATCTTTAGAGAAGTCAATTGTCTCATCTTCTTCCAATGACGCAACTAGTATCTTTGAACCATTGACCTCTTGAGTAACAACAAAATGCCTTACTCACTGTGTCACCAGAGCTCCTTATATACATGGATAGCTCTCACAATTTTAATTGTGAGCAAAAGAAGTTGGACCCAAAGAATGTATCTGTGTTATTGAAATTCATGTGAATGCTATGGTAGTTAAATTTGTATATCAGCTTGGCTGGGCCTGGTTGAGTGTCTGAGTAGCTAGCTGGTGGTACTTATTCCCCATGATGAGACCAGCAATCTACTCCATGATGGGATCTACTACAAGCAGCTGAGTAGTTGTCTTTGGGATGTGGTCTGCTTCTTGTATATAAGGAGAAGCCTTGGGGATAGTCTCTAGCTTATGGTATACTTGGACCCTGCATGTAGCCATGTGGTTGTTCAGTAGCCTGCCATTCTCTGCCCGCCTTGGGACTTACAATGGACTTGAATTAGTGGCCTGCCGTGTGGTTTGGTAACATTTGGACTGTGCCATTTTATTTGGTGACCTTGAGTTTGTTAGCCTCAGCAGCCAGCAGCTGTCTGAGTGAAGAAAAGCCTCTAGCTTCAGTGAGCCGGGAGCAAAAGGAAGAGCTGAAGCCCAAGGTCAAGGGATTTTCACACAGCCCCTAGAGCATGGCAATTTAAATAAAGACTTAAAGCCTCCAAATTGTAAGAATAAACTCCTATTTTTTAAGGCCATCCCATGTGTGGTATATTCCTGTCAAAGTGGGACTAGGTAACAAGAACAAATGCATATTCATGTATGATAAAATTTATATATGAATAGGAAAATAAACTTTGGGAAATAAGATTTAACATTTAGCCATGTGTGAGGAGATTATGCTAGGAAATGGGCAAGTGAGGATCTTCTAGGTAAAGTTATTATTTTAATTCTTGAGTTGAATAGTTATACAGGTATAATAATCCATTAAGGTGTATAATTATTCCATTTTTGCACCTATCTGATGCTTTCATAGTTCAAAAAAAATCTGCTTTTTACACATAAAACCCATAAAAATAATGACAAACTACACAAAATCAAGTTAATTTTAGAAACAATTAATGTACAAATACAGTCTTCGCAAAGAATAATCTGAACAAAGTTTAGAAATATTCTACCAATTATAGGTATAAATTTAATTGTATAACACCAGAATTGTTTAAAAAATATCCATTCATTATTATCACATATCATTCTGCATCTATCTGTGAAGTACATTGAATTCCTTAGGACTTTATGGGAATTAGTATGTTGTTGATGTTGTTCTATTTGTTGGGTGCTGTCTAGTCAGTTCTGACTCATAACAACCCTATACACAAAGAAAGAATCAATTTCCAGCCCAGCACTATTCTCACAATAATTCCTGTGATTGAGCACAGTGTTGCAGTCATAGTGTCAATCCATCTCATTGAGGTCATCTTCTGTTTTTCTGATCCCTACTTTACCAAGCACAATGTTCTTCTCCAGAGACTAGTCCCTCCTGATAACATGTCTAAAGTAAAGGGGATGATGTCTTGTCATCATTGCTGCTAAGAAGAATCCTGGCTATACGTTTTCCAAGACAGATTTGTTTATTCTTCTTGTAATTCATGGCTGTAGAGGTTAAGTTTGTGTGTCAACTTGGTTAGTTGTTGTTGTTGTTATGTGCTGTCGAGTCGGACTTGACTCATAGCAACCCCTGCTTGAGTTTCCCAGGCAGTATCACTTGGCTGGGCCTGATTAAATGGCCAGGCAACTGGATTTTGTTATTCCCCATGGTGAGATTTGTAATTAACTCCATGGTGGAATCTATTGGAGCAGCTGAGTAGCTGCTTTGCGTGTTTGGTCTGCTTCCCATATATAAGAAATAGCTTTGGGAATGGTCTCTAGTTTATGGCACACTTGAGTCCTGCATGTAGCTGAGTCATTGTTCAGTTGCCTGTCATGCTCTGCTGCTCTTGGGACTTTTAATGGACTTGAATTAATAGCCTGCCATATGGTTTAGTAATATTGGGACTGTGCCTTGTCAAACTTGGGCTTGTCAGCTGCAGCAGCCAGCAGCTGAGTGAAGAAAAGCCTCCAGCTTCAATAGGCCGGGAGCAGGAGGCAGAGCTGAAGCCCAATGTTGAAGGGCTTTCACCCATCCCCTAGAGCCTGGCACTTTGAACTTGGACTTAAAGCCTCCAAACTGTAAGAGAATAAACTCTTGTTTCTTTAAGCCATCCCATTGATGGCATATTATTGTCAGAGTGTCACTAGGTAACCAGAACAGTGGCATATTCAATATTCTTCACCAACACTATAATTCAAATGCAACAATTATTCTCCAATCATCATTATTTATTGTCTGTCTTTTACAAGCATATGAGATGATTGAAAACACGATGGCTTGAATAAGGTACACAGTATTCAAAGTGACATTTTTGCTTTTTAACACTTTAAAGGGGTATTTTAATGAAATATATCTTTTGATTTCTTTACTGCTACTTTTATGGGAAGTGGTTATGGATCCAAGTAAAATGAAATCTTTGACAACTTCAATATTTTCTCCTTTTATCACAATATTGCTTATTGGTCTAGTTGTGAGGATTTTTGTTTTCATTTTGAGTAGTAATCCATACTAAAGACTCTAGTCTTAGATTTTCATCAATTAACTACTTCAAGACTTCACTTTCAGCAAGGAAGGTTGTATCACCTTCATGCTTCAGGCTGTTACTAAGAATTCCTCCAACTCTGATCCCATATTCTTCATATAGTCCAGTTTGTCTGATTGTTTGCTCTGCATAAGCATAGAATAAGAACAATGAAAGGATAAAATCTTGACACATGCCTTTTCTGATTTTGTACTACCATATATCCTCTTGTTCTATTCAAATGACTGCCTCTTTGTCAACGTACAGATTCCACATGAATAAAATTAAATGTTGTGAAATTACTACTTTTTTGTAATGTTATCCTTAAATTGTTATGATTCGCACAATGGATGCATTTGCTTGGTCAATAAAACACAAGTCAACATCTTTCAAGTATTCTATGCTTTCAGCCAAGATCCATCTGATATTAGCAATGATATCTGAAGTTGATTGTCTCTTCAGAATCCATCTTGAATTTCTGGCAATTCCTTGTTGATGTACTGCTGCAACCATTTTTGAATTATCTTCAGCAAAATTTTACTTGGGCTTTATATTAATATTGTTCAATAATGTCTTCATTCTTCTGTATAACCTTTCTATGGAATGGTAATGAATATGAATCTCTTAAATTTGTTTGTACAGGCAGGTCTCTTTCAAACTTCTTTAGATAGACCCATGAGCACTTGCAACATTGTTGGAAACACTGGTATTCCATTAATTCCTGGAAGCTTGTTTTTCACCAATGCCTTCAGTGAAGTTTGGACTTCTTCCTTCAATGTTATGTATTCTCGATAAAATGCTACCTCCTGATATGGTTGAACATTGATTAATTATTTTTAATACATTGACTGTGTATTCCTTCCATCTTCTCCTGCTTCTTGCATTGTTCGATATTTTTCTCATAGTTCTTTCAGCTTTAGAAATTCCGAGTATTTTCTTCCCTTTTGGTTTTTTAACTGTAGATCTTTGCATATATCAGTATAGTAATTTACTTTGTCTTATCAAGCTGCTCTTTGAATGCTTCTTTTCAGCTCTTTTACTTCATTATTTCCTCTGTTCACTTCAGTTACTCTACATTCAAGAGCACATTTAAATCTCTTTTGACATCCATTTTGGTCTTTTATTTCTTTCCTATCTTTTTAAAGGTGGTCTGGTCTTTTATCATTAGTGTTTAATGCATAACATCTATTAAGATGGTCTCTATATTCAAGGAGGATATTTTAAAGGTCAAACTCTAGGTCTTGTGAACTTGTTTTAATTTTTTTCATATTCAACTTGAACATGCATAGAAGCAGTTGATGGTCTATTCTGCAATCATCTCCTGGCCTTTTAATGCCTGAATATATTGAGTTTTTCCATTGTCAATTTTGAAAGATGTAGTCAATCTGATAATCTGATTCCTGTGCAATCCAT
>NW_006922122.1:228163-233687 GCF_000298275.1 Orycteropus afer afer
TTTCTATCACCAAGACTATATTTCATAGCCACTGATTTTTCTTCTTTGTTTTCAACCTTTGGCATTCTAATAACCAGTTATTATCCATGCATCATCTTTGAAAGTTTGATAAATTTCAGACTGGAAATTTGGTGGGTAAGTTTAAGTAGTAGATAGTAGATAGTCATACTCAATGGTTTTCCTTGTTGATAAATGGATATCATCACTGACAGCACTGTACTTCAGGTTAGTTCTTGAAATATTCCTCTTGACAATGAATGTGATGCTGTTCCCCTTCAATTTATCATTTCTTGTACAGTGGCCATGTGATTGTCCAATTCAATAGGGCCAATGCCTGTTCATTTCAGCTCAATAATGCTTACAATACTGATTTTAATGCATTCAATTTCATTTTTCACAACTCCCAATTTTCCTAGACTCCTACTTTATATATTCCTTGTTGAGATTACCAATTGAAATTTGCAGTTGTTTCTTCTCATTTAAGTTGTGCCAAACAGCAAATGAAGGTCTCAAAAACTTAACTCCATCCACATCATTAAGGTTGACTATTGTAAGGAGGCATTTCTTTCCTAGTTGTATTTTGAGTACCATTCAACCTGAAGAGCTCATCTTCCAGCAATGAATCAGGCTATGAATTAGACTTCTATTCATAAGGTTTTAATTGGCCAGTTTTTTCAGAAGTAAATTTCCAGGTCTTTCTTCCTAATTTATCTTAGTCTAGAATCACTACAGCAACCTGCTCACCATGGATGTCCCTGCTGGTATTTATAATACTAGTGGCATTGCTTCCAGCATCACAATAACATGCAAGCAACCACAGTATAAAAAGCAACCACACTATATATTGACAGATGAGTTAACTTACTTTACTACATATGAAATATAGGGTAGATCTAAAGAAAACACTGAAGAGATGATAATATACCTGGAATATAATTTAATAGTAAAATTTAAATATAAAAAATTCACTGCCATGGAGTTGGATCCAACTCATACCAACTCCTCCTTGGGTTTCTGAGGCAGTATCTCTACAGAAATAGATTGTTCAATCTTCCTTTCAAGGAGTAGCTGGTGGGTTTGAACCACCACCTTCTGGTTACCAGTCATATGCCTTATGCATTACACCACCAGAGCTCCCTTAAATATAGGATTACAGAAATCATTGTATTTATTATTTAAATAAAAAAAGTTTGCAAGAATAAAATTTTATACATATGATTAAATAATAAAAATTTCTGATAAATTTCATTAATGATAAAAAGGGAAAGCAAGAAAAATTAATAAGGAAATTGAGATTTTATGATCAAATATTCATTAGTTATCTTCTTTTTGAGGGGACTATGTTCCATTCTCTTCAATAGAAAAAAAACTCCAGAAGAGACTAATTTCTTATTCTCTAAATGTGCAAACATCAGTAATTTTTAACTCTATCTGCATGTGTAATTTTACCTTTTAAAACACAATTTATTGTTTGAATTCTGGAGATTAATATTTGGGAGTTACATAGGTCTTTAGGCTATGTGTGCAAGCTTAAAATATAATTTTTAATTTTATATTGGAATAAATATACATAATTTATTCTTGTTTCCTTCTATGAAAAAATTTGTCCAGTTCACTATTAATAGATATGGAGATTTAAATATTTGTCTGTTTTACTTATCATCTAAAAGTGAAAAAAAAATGCACCATTTGAAGATTAATTTTAGTGTGGCCACATACAGCAGCATTATCGAAGAAAGACATTAAGATTTAGGAAAGTTTTCATTATTTCACCTCTCTATTCAAATAGCTGCTCTGTACTTTGTTGCCAGCATTAATTGATTAATTCAATCAACTTTTTTCTCATAGGTTTAACTCAAAACCACAAATTTTAACTCTTCTTGGGACTACAGTTTTGTCTAATAGTTCACCTACAACAGCTAATTAAAGACATGCATGGCTGACAGTTGTGTTTAACATTTTGTTTTTTAATTGAAAATAATAGTGCTGCTCACTTATATCTTCCTCTTTCAGAGATCTGTGTGTGTGTGAGAGAGAGAGCTCCAAATTCTATAATGTGATTTATTATAGGAAGGATTTCTGTAAATTAGAAAATGTTATTGTATTGGTGGTTATGATAAGATTACAATACTTCTAATTTTTAAGAAAGTCCTAACAGTGCCTTAAGGAAGTATAAATACCCAGAAAAGAATTGATCAGATTCATTATGCATTAAAACTCATTATTAAAATGTTAACATCATGACATTTGATTAAGATAACTTACAGATATCATCAAATTTGTTTGGTGTATAATCTCGGCTTTAATATATATACAAGTAGCTACTCTCAATAGTGTACATGGAGTAAGAAAGTATACACTATAGAGCAAGTAGCTACCTTCTCACTTGATGTGAAGCATTTATCTGAGTCATTGGATGAGGAAAGCCTTTAACTGATAAAGTATTATGATGTAGAACCCTTCAGATGCTTGTGACCAGTAATCACAGTGGCCCAGAGGGCTGAATGTTATTGGGAATTGTTGTGCATGGCTATAAAACAATAAACTATAAGACACTTGGGAGCATAGTATATTGTTAATGAGATGTGATCCAGAATTATTGAGACTTAGACTTAAAATTGACTTATTCTATTATTTTGCTGTGTGAACTAACAAGGTATCTAATCTCTGTTTCTTCTTTAGTCCTTGGATTTTTCCAAAGAGGAAAAAAAATTAAAGAAAAAGTGAATGAACAAACCATAACCTGTTAAAGAGAAGGGAAAAATACCGATTCTAGACAAAGAGAGATGAAAAAGAGGGGGAAAATGTTACTTTCATATAAAACTAGTTTATTCATTGATCTCATACATTAAGTTTAAAGAAGTAAAACATATATGGAGAAAAGATAAACATATCAATTGATGATATCACAGAAAGTTAATTTTATTTGCTTGATGATAATGAATATTCCTATTTTATTAAAAGTTCAGAATAACTTACTTTTTTTTATTCATCCAGAATTACTTTATACTAAGTATGTATTATGTTCCCCAAGCACAAAATTTATCTTCCTTCTTTGCCATTCTAAAACTTTTTTTTGTTTGTTTCACTTATATTGGCAATGTTACAAATTTCCAGGCAATTATACTAAAAATTTATATACTTTCAAGTAGTTATATAGACACACATAGAATCATTTTCTAGAAAGAGTTCTCGAATCTCTACCCACATAGCTTTTCTTGAAATGTGCTTCTTGTTTTCTCTTATCCACTATTCTTGCCAAAACCATTATTGATTCTGTAAATTGCTGCCCAGGTCATGATGCACCATTTGCTCTTCCTTCCTAGATTCATTCAGTTATTATGAATAAACTAGCAAGGCTTCTGGCGCAGGAATGGGCAGTGTTTCGTTCTGCTGTGCATGGGGTCGCTATGAGTCAGAGATGACTCGACGGCACCTAACAACAACAACAACATCAAGCCTTCTATACAATTCCTGTGTATTAACTTGTATTTTAGATTCATTTTCATCTCTCCCACACAAAGACACAATTCTACCAGGTTTATGATTTTTCTCCTGGACGATTTTATGTTCTCATTCCAGTTAGCTAACATTCCAGTCATTCGAACTAGCTAACAAATATGTTGGAATTTCTCCATTACTCCATTAATATATATTCATATCTCTAGATCATATCTATACAACATGGATACATATACACATATTTATATCTAATTAAACACATACACACATATACACACATGTATACAAAACTATCTATTATCTATTTATCCACCACAATTGTGTCTCCCATATGAATGGAGAAATTATTGAAGTTCTCAAGGATTTCATTTTGTTTAGATCCATGATCAATTCTATAAATCAAACAACGTATTGGATTAGTCAAATCTACTGCAAATGACCATTTTAAAGTTTCATTTTGAAGACTCTAGTGTGCCTAATCCCAGCCATTGTATTTTTAATCATTGCATATGCATATAAAAGCAGGACAAAGGATAAAGAAGATAAGAAAATAATAGTTGCATTTGAGTTATGGTATTTGGGAAGTATACTGAACATACAGTGGACTGACAGAAGAACAAACAAATCTGTGTTGGAAGATTTGGGTGAAAGGAAAGGCAATATACCAAAATATACCAAACTGAGTGATTAACATAATAACACTAAGGAAAAGGAAGACACAGGTGGTGCACAAGAAGTACAGACAACAAAGATAAACACTTTTATATATACAGTACTCATTATCAGTGATAATTATTAAACTATGAGTAAAAGGGAAGGAGACAGGCTGAATGATCAGATATGTCTAGGCAAAAGGAATATACCCATTACTTTATATAAGTCTGGTAGATGATATTGCTACATACGCATTTTTATGTGCTGTAAGAATGTCCACATAGACAGAATGAACAAGGGACAAAGTTATGGTAACTTTTTAGGCATAGCCAACCACCCTGCTGGAGAGAGTTGTTGGACCTGTGAGCTCAGGACCATGATTGTGGGGTCATCATGTTCAAGTGGCATAACATACTTCACAAAAACATTGAAAGATTGTTCTACAACCTACTTTGGTGAGCAGCAACTGGGGTCTTAAAAGCTTGCAATCAACCAGTTAGATACAACAATTGGTCTTTCTTCATCTAGAGCAAAGAATGAAGAAAACCAAAGACACATGAAAACAATTAGTCCAAGGGACTAGTCGACCATTTGAACCCCAGCCTATATGACCATGAGATCAGAAGTAGATGTTACCTGGCTACCACTATGAACCACTCAGAAAGGGATCAATGAAGGAGATTCTAGATAGAGTTAGAAAACAATGTGGAACAAAACTCAAAATTGTAAAAATAAAAGACCAGGCTTACTTGTCTAATAAAAACTAATGAAACACCCGAGACTATGGCACCTAGTCACCCTTCACACCTGGAACTGAACTTTGGCTTCCAGCCAAACAATAAACAGGCATATAGGGTGAACATTTACACCAGGTAGATACACTTCTTGTAATGATCAATCATAGGAGAACAGAAGGGCGGCATTTGCAAAAGGAGGTAACTCAGGGGGCAGGAATGCATAGAAAGAAGGACACAGGGAAGAGGTAACCACAGGGAGGAAGTGGGAAGACAGCTGTTACATCATGGGGATTGCAGTCAATGTCATGAAACAAAATGTGTATGAACTGCTGTATGGGAAATGAATTAGCTCTGTAAACTTTCACCCAAGTCACAATAAAAATTGAAAAAAAAAAAATCTGTGTTGGAAGACGTACAGCTAAAATTCACCTTAGAAGTGAGCATGCTGAGACTTTGTCTCCCACACTTTGGAGCTATTATGAAGATGGACAAATTCCTTAAGAGGACATCATACTGGGTAAAGTAGAGGGTCAGTAAAATGAGGAAGATCCTCAACATGATGGACTGACACAGTCTTTACAACAAAGGACTCAAGCATACCAATGATTGTGAGAATGGCTGAGGACTGGGCAGTGTCTCATTCATACATAGTTTCCATAAGGTGGCTATGA
>NW_006922122.1:233921-240780 GCF_000298275.1 Orycteropus afer afer
TTTCATTTTATCCAGGTTTTTCTTGTTGTAATGACATGAATGATAACTTTTAAACTGTACATATCACAGTTGCAACTACATTAAATCTTATATTTCATCTACTGTTGAGTCCATATGTGGTCATTCTCCCACTTTAGTAACATATTTTTAATACGATTTTTCTTATTTTTTCAGAATGTATACTTTTATAAGAAATTTCTTAAAATGTGGTTAGTTATACAGTCCTTAATTAAACTTATATTTATGAAATTATAAAATCCTATGATACTACATCATTATAAGACAAAACCTGATTTCTGTATTCCTAATAAGACAGAATCAAATTGCATATGCATACATGCTTTCTACATGACATGATTACATTTCTTTGTTATTTACATTATATGATTTCATTGATCTCTGTGAAGATACTTAAACTTCAGATTATTTATTTTGTCTAATCACTATTGGAAGGGAGCTCTGGTAGCACAGTGCCTAAGTCATTTGAGTGCTAACCAAATGGCTGGTGGTTCAAACCCACCAGCCACTTCTTGGAAGGAAGACTAGGCAATACTTCTGTAGTGATACAACCTTGGAAATCCAAGGAGGGGTCGCCAGGACTGCATGGCAGTGAGTTTGGTGTTTTGGTTCACTATCTGAAATTTCTTTAACTATACATGAGCATTTTATGCCAAATTGAGAGATACAATTTCAAATATCTTCTGGGAGAAGTAATAGGATAAGTTTAATTCTTCTAAGTTAAAATTAAAGAACAAATATTTTGAAGTTATTGAAAACTTAAAAGAGAAATGAAACAGATCATATAAGTTGAAAAAAAAAAAAGAACACAAATACAATTCTGGTCATGGAGGAGGAAATCTGAATGTGTCAAGTTCTCATATAAAACATAAGTTCCATAGTTTTATAAAAGACAGATGAAGAACACAAGCCAAGTGAAACTCATCCAGAAAATGATTATCTATCAATTACTGCCTGCTGATAAATCACAGACTAAGAGCTGGACAGAAACTTAGAGGACATTTCATGCTCATAAGTAGAAACATAGATACAGAGACTTTTAATAACAAATGTATACCTAGAATATAAATATTCTGACTCTGAGTTTTTGCCAACATTTGATTTTATAACATCAGTAAAAGTCATTCTCTTTGTTGAAATTTTTATAAAACAAATGATAGTAATAAGTTATATTCACTAAAAAGAATGTCTGCTACCGGTATAGGTTCCAGAGGCTTCAGTTTCCTCCTATTATTTTTCTTTTTCTTCCCCCCTCCCCTCTCATCTTTAATTTCCCTTAAAAAAAAAAAAAAAAGAAAAAAACTAAATTTATTGCCGTCCAATCATTTCTGATGCATAGCAATCCCTCCTTGTGTTTCCCTAAAAAAAATACCACTGCCGTGGAGTGGGACCCGACCCATAGCGACTCTCCTTGGTTTACCAAGGCAGTATCACTATGGAAGTAGATTGCCCAACCTTCCTTCCAAGGAGTAAGTGGTGGGTTTGAACTGAGAGCCTTCTGGTTAGCAGTTAAATGCCTTAGGCACAACCACCAGAGCTCCTTGGGTTTCAGTTAAGTACTCCTAATCAAGACAGGCAATGTTGTAATATATATTTCTCATTTTCATGCCTAGACTCTGAAACCTGAAAGGGTAGTTTTAAGTTTTGCACTTGTATTATTTTTCTCCTAAAAACATTTAAATTTGCTGATTTTCAATTTTATCACTTATAACTCTGGTGGGAATGTATTTGTGGTATTATTTCAAGATAGTGGGCTAATATCTAAGCACATAACTTAGTTCCACTCTGTCAACACAAAAGTGGTTTAATAATTATATTGACAAATATATGTATGTGACCTCTGGTGGCACAGTGCCTAAGGCATTTGACTGCTAACCAGAAGACTGGTGATTCAAACCCACCAGTCACTCCTCGGAAAGAAGATTGGATAATCTACTTGGGTAGAGACACCACCACTGAAATCCAAGGAGGGATCACTATGAGCAGAATCTACTCAAGGGCAGTGAATTTTTTTTTTTTTTTTGGTTTTATTTTAAACAATGAAAAAAAGGGACAAAATAAAATGAACAAAATATAGGAAGCAAATAGTCTCAAAACAATATGAGTAGTATTCACTGAAAGAGAGTTGTAAAAAACAACAAAAAAAAAAAGTGTTGAGTCCTATAATGTTCTTAGCTTACTTCCAGGGGAAAATTTCCAGTCTGTTGAGCCCAAAAGATAAAACCAGACAGAGCTCACTGGCCCTTACTAATTGAAAAGATGGAGCCAGAAGTCTACAAAGGCTAAGGGAGTTAGAGTTCATAGCACAGACATAAAAAAGAAGAGAAAGTCAGAATATTGGTAAAAAGAATACCAAAATTTCCAAGAAAACAGAAATCAAAATAAAAATATTAGCAAGCTCTTTGGTTGAAAAAAAGGTTAAATCATATCAACTTTTATGGTTGAATTTCTTTCCGAGGAGTGGCTGGTAGGTTTGAACCACCAGCCTTCTGGTTAGCAGTCAAATGCCTTAGGCACTGTGCCACCAGAGCTCCCATATATATATATTTGTCTATATAATTATCAATACCACACTTTTGTGTTGAGAAAGGGGAGCTGAGTTATGTGCTTAGTCCCCATCTTGAAATAATAGTGCAAATAACATTCTTACCTGGGTTACAAGTGGTAAAATTGAGAACCAGCTTTTAAAATTGATTCTAAATTCTAAAATTTATGTGATAACTCAAAAGACATAGAATAGATAAAACAACTTATAAAAACAAAACCTGATCCCAAGAGGTGTTAAAAAGATAGACTGATTGAGATATTGACATCAAGATAGCAAAAAAGATCATTGGCTTAATACAGAGTTCAGAAATAAACTCACACAAATATTGTCAATTGTTCTTTGACAAAGTAGCAAAGGAAACTCAGTGGAGAAAGCATAGTCATTTCAGTTGAAATAAATAAAAAAAAAAAAAAGCTCTTTGCCATCAAGTTGATTCTGACACGACTCTACAGGACAGATTAAAACTGTCCCTTGGGGTTTTCAAGACTGTAAATCTTTATGGAACCAGACTGCTTCTTCTTATTCCTAAGGAGAGCATGGTGGATTTTAACTGTTGACCTTTTGATTAGCAGCTAAATGCTTTGACCACTATTTCAATGAACAGTAAATGGAAAATTTGATTTCTGTATACAGAATAATTAATTTTGATCCATATATTACACTACATAAAAACTTTTACTCAAAATGGATCCTAGAGTTAAAGGTAAAACTAAAACTAGAAAAATTGTAGAAGAGGTAGGGAACAATATATGTGACCACAATTTAGGTGGAGTTTAATGAGATATATCACCAAATGTGTGATCAATAAAACATACAAAATGATAAGTTTGACTTCATCAACATTAAAAAGTTCTGATTTTTGAAAAATGATGTTAAGAAAAATGCAAGGAAACTATTTGCCAATTTCATATCTGATAAATAATTTTTATTCAGATCTATAAAGATCTCTCAATAATAATAATAAAAATCCAATTAAGACATGAGCAAACTATTTTAAGTAGCACTTCAAAAAACATAAGGTTGTCGAATAAAGGCATGAAAAGATAAAAAATATCATTAGGAAAATACAAATTTAAATCACAATGATGTACCATTATACTATAATTGCAATTTGTTATTAAAGAGCAGATTGGAATATAAAAAGTTACAAGCAAACTTTTGAGAGTGATGGATATATTATTATTTCAATTTTGTTGATGATGTCAGATATGACAATCATCACATTATATGATTTAACCTTGTGCAACTTAATATATTTCCAATAAATATTAGGAGTTCTGGTTGTGTAGTACGTAAGGCATTTGACTGCTAACCAGAAGGCTGGTGGTTCAAACCCACCAGCCACTCCTTGGAAAGTAGACTGGGCAATCTACTTCCATAGAGATACCATTTCAGAAAACCAAGAAGTGGTCAAAAAAAAAAGAAAGAAAAATTAGGCATGGAATTGTAAATTTTGAGATTAAGTTTGGCTGTGATTCATAGAAAATGTGACAAAATAATGGTTTAACAAAGGAGCGTTTCACTTTTCTTCCAAAAGTGTTTCAGAGGTAGGCCTGATGCAGTAGGTCCAGGATCCCATGACTTAATTACTGTGGCCAGAGCTCCCAATTGATGTGGTATTTTATATTTTTCTGTTGTACTCTCGTAAGTGTCAAGTCCTTTCCTTATAGGCTCAGGAATATACCTCTGTCTCCAGGAATCAATAGCATGTTAAGGGTAGTTAGACAAAGGAAAAGTGAATGAAAACTAGGAAAAGCCTGTGCCAACGGCACTACTTTAAACAGGCTTTCCTATTTCCTCACATCTCTTTGGTCAAATCTTTGACTTTTGGCAATGCCTATCCAAAGACAGTCTATGAAATATAGTGTTCATTTTATTTGTTTAACTCTGCACATTTCCTCTGCAAACTAAATTGAAGTTTTCATAGCTTCTATTAGTAATGAAAAAGGCTAGAATGGATATTAGATTGATAACCAGCAGTGTGTGCCAGAGGCATAAATAGTACTTTTCAACAGCAGGTGTAGATACAAGAAAGGAAAAAAAGGTTTTAAGAACAGTGGTACTGAAGTATAATATACAGTATGAGAATCAAACACTGAATGTTCTCCATCCCTATCTACACTGATCCTTATAACAGCATTATGTGTTCATATCACAACACAGGAAAAAAGAATAAGTGAATTTGAGTAGGGGAGGAGAGAGAGCAATGTATCTTGTAGCTGCCTATATATGGAGGATAAATGAAGCAACACCACCCAAGTGATAAATAGGAAAGTGACTCACACAGTAGTACAATCCCTCAATATCATTCTCCTTGGAAAATAAATAAAAATTCAGAATATACACCAAAGTAACATACCCTACCCCGCCACCCAGTGCCCAAACAGACATGTCAGAGATCTTAAGGAAAACAGAAAGTATGAGGATTAGTGAAAACAAAGAATCAAACAATTTAAGACAGTCACTTCCATGGAAAGGATGATAAATTCAAGAAAATTAAAAAAAAAAAAAATTGTCATTGAGATCGGATAGATTGTCATCAGCTCTTCTTGTTAATTTGTAAAGTGGTATATTTTCTTACATTCCATGAGAGTATGATTTATTGTAAAGTCTTATGGAATATTTTAAAATGTATATGGAACTTAATATTAAAAAATAGTTACTTGAATCACGTAAAAAATAGATGAAACAGTAATCAAGAAAATAGAGAAAACACCAAAACAGCTTGAAAAAATGATAAGACAAAATCATAGCCAATATGAGATTATAAAATATTTAATATTTGATCCTATTCAATTAATAGCAATGCACTTATAAAAGCATTATGTATTAAATGAGGAAATTTCTGGGATATTATAAATCATTAAAATAGGATGAAGAAGAAATATAAAACCTGAATAAAGTAATTATTGTGGAAGGAATTTGAAAGGCAAACAATTATGTTTCATAAGAGGTTTACAAGATTTTATAGATAATCCTGCCAGATGTTATCAATAGATAGTCCATATTATGCAAATTTATTTAAACATTAAACAGGTTTATCAACTGAATCAGTGAAGGCACGGAATCAATAAATTTAACCCCTTTTGAGGTATAAATACGAGGTGTGGATATGATCAAGATATGATAATTAAGTGAATTAGAGATTGATTCACTACCAATATATTTCTTACTTCCAGGAGAAATATCTTTTTTCAGCTGAAGGTGATTTATGGGTAAATAGCAAGTAAAAATAGTTTCTCTACCCAAATAAATATGAATTTATTGTCTAATTTGTTTAAATATAAAGCTGCAAATGGGGAAAGAGGGAAATTTCAGAAGAGTTGTACAGAATGAAATGCGCTACAAATTTATTTTCTTATGAGCTGCAAAAACATGTGAAAGGAAAATATATTTGTTTCCAAAGTAAGTTAACTATGAGACTATTATTTTATTCACAGTTCAGTACAGATTAAATTTTCTCTAATTGGTGTTAGGTTTTTTTTGTTTTGTTTTATTTTGTTTAGGTTAGGTGTCCTTGAGTCCATTATTACTTATAGTGATCCTAAATACAATTCTAAATTCAAGCTGAATTCAGAAGAGGACATGGAATGAGGGATATCATTGCTGATGTCAAATGGACCTTGGCTGAAAGCAAATACCAGAAATATGTTTATGTGTATTTTAATGACTATGCAAAGGCATCCCACTGGGATCATAACACATGTATAATAACAAATGTACAATAAAATGAAACAGTGTCTAGTCCTGCACCATCCTCAATTGTTGTTATGTTTGAGTCCATTGTTGCAGGCACTGTGTCAATCCATCCCCTTCAGGGTCTTCTTTTTCGCTGACTCTCGACCAAGCATGATTTCCTTCTCCAGAGACTGTTCCTGCAGGATACTATTTCCAAAGTACATGAGACAAGTCTAGCCATCCTCTCTTCTAAAGAATGTTCTGACTGTTCATCTTCCAAGGTGTGTTTGTTCTTCCAGTATAACATGGTATATTCAATATTCAATATTCTTTACCAACACCAAAATTCAGATGTACCAATTCTTCATTTTTCTTCCTTATTCATTGTCCATCTTTCACATGCATATGATACTGTGGCTTGTGTCAGACACACATTAGTGCTTCACATAATATCATTGACTTTTTAACACTTTACAGAGGTCTTTTGAAGAAGAATTGCACAATGCAAAATGTTTGATTTCATGACTACTACTTCCATGGTAGCATAGTGGCTAAGACACTTGCCTGCTAACCAGACGGCTGGCAGTTCAAACCCACCAGCCACTCCTCGGAAGG
>NW_006922122.1:240880-241405 GCF_000298275.1 Orycteropus afer afer
TAAGGCACTTGACTGCTAACCAGAAGGCTGGCAGTTCAAACCCACCAGCCACTCCTCAGAAGGAAGGTTGGGCAATCTATTTCCACAGTGATACCGCCTCAGCAACCCAAGAGGGGGCCACTATGGGTCGGGTCCAACTCAATGGCACATAACAACAGCAACAACATTGTAAATGGTATAGATTTCTTTATTTCTTTTTAGCAATTCTTTGCTGCTATAGAGGAATCCCACTGATTTTTGGATATTGATCTTGTATCCTGCCACAGTGCTAAATCTCTCAATTATTTCCAGTAGATTTTTGATTGAGTCTCTTGGGTTTTCTAGGTATAAGATCATATCATCAGTGAATAGGGATCGTTTGTCTTCTTCCTTACCAATTTGGATGCCTTTGATTTCCTTTTCTTGCCTTATGGCCTTGGCTAGGATTTCCAGTACAATGTTGAATAGAAGTGGTGATAGAGGCCATCCTTCTCTGGTTCCTGTTCACAAGCAGAATGGTTTCAGTCTCTCTCCATTGAGAATAAT
>NW_006922122.1:241505-243202 GCF_000298275.1 Orycteropus afer afer
TTTTTTTTTTTTGACAAATAACTTTATCATCAATAATGAAAGCTCTCTCTCATTTTCCCACATTCTGGCCAATGCTTCATATTGTTAGACTTTACAGTTATTGCCAACAGCATGTTATGAAAATTATATCACTGCTGGTTTATTTTCATATCTAGAACAGAAAATAAAATGATCAGTTTTATATGTATTTAATGTGGCATGCATTTATTCCTTAGTCATCTCTTTTACCAAGTTTTTGATTAATTTGTAAACTTTAAAACACTTTTTCTTTTCTATATTCCACTCCTCAGAAGGAAGATTGAGCAATCTACTTCCACAATAATACTGCCACAGAGATTCAAGAAGGAGATGCCATGAGTCAGATCCAACTCAATGGTACTGAGTTTTGTTTTGATATTCTAAACACTAGTACTGTGCTGATTTTGATGGATATTACCCCTCATGGACTCCTGCATTATAATTTATATTTTAACAGTTTTAGTTGTGAATATTTGAAAAAAATTATTCGAAGAAATTTTAATTTCCCACTTTATGTTTATTTCTGCTTCTCATAATTTTTAAAAGAGATTCTCCTCAGATGAATGCCTGGCCTTTTTTTTTTTTTTAATAATTTCCTAACATTTTTGTTTAGTATTTACATTTAAGCCTTAAATATACCTTGAAATTATTTTACATATAGTTTTCAATAGAATTCTTGTGAAGATAAAATATAAAGTACTTCCCTTACTGCCATAGAGTCATTTCCGACTCATTGCAACCCTTATTGGGTATTTGAGGCTGTAATTCTTTATGGAAGTAGATCACCCTGTCTTCCTTTTGCAGAGCTTTTGGTGGGTTTGAACCACTCGTCTTCCAGTTAGCAGTCAAATGCCTTATCCACTACACAACCAGAGCTCCTATAAAGTACTTAATAAAATGCTAATATAGAAAATCACAATAAAAGTTGTTATTACTATTATAATGTGAAATTATTCTCATAGAAGTAAACATGAAGATATAGGGTGGAACAAAAAGCAGTTAAACAATTTGAGATTTATTATAGGCCAGCTATCCTTGTAACTGAACATGCAGAAACAAAAGTATGGTAGTAATACCATTTTCATTGATTCTAAAAAGAATTATTTTTCACACTTTAACATAACTGAATTTAGGATGCCTCTTACAGTCTCTGGCATGTCATAGTGATTTTTTTTCTCTCTTAAGAGTGCACAAAATATGATGTTATTCAGAGTCAAAGGCATATTTGATTTGATGAATTATTTTAACAAGATATTCTCCATCAATTGGAAAGGGTGAAGATACTTCAATTGATGGGACTCCTACCCAAACTGCTGAACGTAATTAATGATAAAAGCTTCACGTCTGTCCTGATGAAGCAAATAGCATCTTGAGTCTTAAAAGCTTGAAAGTGCCTTTCTAAGATAAAGCTATTTGTCTCTAGATATCAGGAGAAAAAGAGAAAATGGAAACCAGAGTCTTAGAGAAGAAACTAATTTACAAGGTTAAGAGTTTACAAAAGCCACAGCCTCATCTACCCTGAGAACAGAAGAATTAGATGCTCCCCATCTACTACTAGTAATCATTCTGGTAAGGTCCACAATAGATTTGTTATTGTTATGTGCTGTAGAGTCATCTCCGAGTCATAGTGACCTTATGCACAACAGAGCAAAACACTGTCTGGTCCTGTGCCAACCTCA
>NW_006922122.1:243535-244637 GCF_000298275.1 Orycteropus afer afer
ATTTATTTTATTGTGGTTTCAAGGTTCATCATTTTTCTTTGAGATTACCTGGTTATTTATAATTTTCTCCTCCAGTTTAGAGTAGTCCATTGTTTCTTGCAATTCTCTTGACTTCCTCACCATTGAGAAGTTCTGTAACTACACTATTTTTTCCCTGTCTTTGGTTTGTAGTTGTCTGCATTTTCCAATTGATGTCTCTAGTTTCCTGTTTTCAATCCTGTAAACTTTATTACTTTGGATACTTCCATAGCTGTGTTGGTTTCTGGGTTATGTCATCTTGTGCTTTAATTGTTGATTATTGTTTATGTTGTTTACTATAATTGGTTCTCTATTCAAAGGACTCCCTTTAGTATCTCTTGCAGGGTTGATCTAGTTTTAACAAATTCCCTTAATTTCTGGTTATTTGGAAATCTTCTATTTTCATCATCATATTTGAGTGGTAATTTTTCTGTGTATTTCATTCTTGGTTCAAAATTTTCCTCTTTCAAGGTTTTACATATATCATCCCATTGCCTTCTTCCTTGCATCGTTTCTGAAAGAAATCAGAGTTTATTCTTAATAATTGTCATTTGTAGGTAACTTTTCATTTTTTCCCATGCTTCTTTCAGGATTCTTTCTTTTTCTTTGGTTTTAATGAGTTTGATGTCTTAATGATTTCCTTTTGGGGTCTATCCTGTTTGGTTTTTTTTAGATTTCCTGAATGGATATATTCTCATCTTTCATCATATCAGGGAAGTTCTCTTCCAACAAGGCTTGGACAATTTTCTCAGTGGTTTTGTTTTTCTCTTCCTGTTCTGGAATTCCAATTACACACAGGTTATTCTTTTTTGTAGTATCCCACATGAACCTTAAGCTTTCTTCATTTTGTTTTGATCTTTTACTGATTGATCTCTTTCCAAAGAAGTATTCAGGTATTTGTCTTCAGTCTTATTAATTCTGCTTTCCACTGATTCTATTCTACTCCTTAGCCCTTTCAATATATTATCTACTTCTGAAAATTTAGTCTTAATCTTCTGGATTTACATCAGCAGATTTTGTGTCATTTCTAATTTTTCATTTATTTTGTCATTTGTTCTTACATTTTCTTCTTAAATTGTTTTAG
>NW_006922122.1:244737-248872 GCF_000298275.1 Orycteropus afer afer
TATACCTGAGCCCATCACCACAGCCACCATGCCAATAGATTTTGTTGAGGGCCTCCCCCTCTTTTGTTGACCCTCCACTTTACCAAGCATAACATCCTTCTCCAGAGAATGTTTTTTTCTGACCAAAGTAGTGAGAGGAAGTCTGGCCATTGTTGCTTCCAAGGAGCATTCCCAGCTGCACTTCCTCCAGGACAGATTTGTTAGTTCTGCTAGCAATCTACAGTACTTTCAGCATTTTTCGCCAACACCACAACTCAAAACCATCAACTCTTCTTCAATCTTCCTTAGTCATTGTCCAGCTCTCACTTGGATATGAGGCAATTGAAAATACCATGGCTTGGGTTAGACACCAGCCACTCCTTGGAAGGAAGATGGGGCGATCTACTTCCGTAGTGATACTGCCTCAGAAACCCAAGGAGGGGTCACTATGAGTTGGGTTTGACTCGACGGCACATAACTACTACTACTACTGGGTTAGACACATCTTAGAATTCAAGGAGATATCTTTGCTCTTCAGTGCTTGAAAGAGGTCTTTTGCAGCAGATTGCCCAATGCAGTCAGTCATCTGATATCTTGACTTCTGTTTCCATTGGTGTTGATTGTAGAACCAAGTAATAGAAAATCTTTGACCACTTCAATCTTTTCTCCATCTATTGTGATTCTACTTATTGGTCCAGTTGTGAGGATTTTTGTTTTCTCTATACTGAGGTGTAATCCATACTGTAGACTGTAGTCTTTAATATTCATCAATAAGTACCCTAAGTCATCCTCACTTTCAGCAAAAAAAAATTGTGTCAACTGTATATCACACAGTTACTCTAGCAGAGCTGCACTTGGAAGAAGAACCTGCCAGTGTCTGAAATAGTCGTTCACCTAAACTAAACCACGAGAGAAAAAAACCTAATTGTTACTGCTTAAAACCAATGACTTTTGGCTTAAAACTTGGTTGCACAGCCAAAGCCGACTGACAGATACAATTATTTATATGAAACAAATTAACTATTTGTTCTTTCTTGATCTGTTTTTGAACTTAGTGTCCAGAGACAATGACTCAGTCTTAACATTGTGAACTACTTTGTTTGTCTAAAGATACTTTTATTTTATAATAATGTATCTGTAAATATGCTTATATATACATTGCAATTAATGCACATATGATTTTCACTTTATGAATATATATCACAGTGAAAAAAAATCCTTATGATTAGACTGATTATGATAAAATTTCAGAGACCAAAAAATGAAGAGAGAATAAGATACCAAGGATAAAATCAAGTGAGCCAAAAAGTGAAGAAAGAAGAGAATTAGATAATATCACCCTCTCAATAACACTGGAACATAGAAACAGTAAATTAAAACCTTCCAACTTATAACAAAATAGTAATTTTGAATTTATAGTATCAAAAATAGGATTTCCCATGTTCTGTCCAAATGACAGCCGCCTGGTCTATGTACAGGTTCCTCATAAGTACAATTAAGTATTCCAGAATTCTCATTCTTCTTAATGTTACCCATAATTTGTTATGGTCCACACAATCAAAAGCTTTGGCATAGTGAACAAAACACAAGTAAACATCTTTCTGGTATTCTTTGCTTTGAGCCAAGATCCTTCCGACATCAGCAATGATATCCCTCATTCCACATCCTCTTCTGAATCCAGCTTGCATTTATGGAAGTTCTCTGTCAGTATATGTTGTAACCATTTTTGAATTATCTTCTGTAAGATTTTACTTGTGTGCGATATTGATGATATTATTCAGTAATTTCTACATTCTGTGGGATCACCTTTCTTTGGAATGGGTACAAATATGGCTCTCTTCCAGTCAGTTGGCCAGGTAACTGTCTTCCAAATCTCTTGGCATAACCGAGTGTTTGCCTCCACCAGGGTATGTTTGTTGAAACATCTCAATGGGTATTCTGTCAATTCCTGTTCTTCACCAGCTCTTTCAGTGCAGCTTCAAATTCTTCCTTCAATACCATTGGTTCTTGATCATATACCACCAACTGAAATGGACAAGCATTAACCAGTCTTTTTAGTGCAATGACTCTGTATTACTTCCATCTTCTTTTAATACTTCCTGCATCATTCAATATTTTGCCCATAGAATCTTTCAATATTGCAAGTTGAGGCTTAAATTATTTCCTCAGTTCTTTCAGATTGAGTAATGCCAAGAGTGTTCTCCTCTTTTGGGTTTCTAACTCCAGGTGTTTGCACATGTCATTATAATAACTGGCTTTGTCTGTTTGAGCTGCTCTTTGAAATCTTCTGTTCAGCTCTTTATCTTGTCATTTCTTCCATTTTGTTTAGCTACTGTCCACTCAAGGGCAATTTTCAGAGTTTCTTCAGACATCCATTTTGGTCTGTTCTTCCTTTCTTGTCCTTTTAATGACTGCTTGCTTTCTTCATGGATGATGTTCTTGATATCATCCCATAATTCTTCTGATTTTCAGTCATTGGTGTACAATGCATCATATCTATTCTTTAGATGATCTCTAAATTCAAGAGCGATAGATTCAAGGTCATATTTTGGCTCTTGTGGACTTGTTTCAATTGTCTTCAATTTCAAGTTGAACTTGCATATGAGCAGTTCCATTTGCATATGAGTTCTTGCATATGAGTCTGTTCCACAATCAGCTCCTGGCCTTGTTTTGGCTAAAGATATTAAAATTTTCCATCCTCTTCCCACAGATGTAGTGAATCTAGTTCCTGTGTACTCCATTTGGTGAAGTCCATGTGTATAGTTGCTGTTTGTGTTGTTGAAGAAAGGTATTTGCAGTAAGTTGTTGCAAAATTCTATCATGTGGTCTCCAGCGTTATTTCTGTCACTAAGGCCAAATTTTCCAACTACTGGTGATTTATCTTTGTTTCCAACTACATTCCAGTCACCAGTGATAATCAACACATCTTGATTGCATGTTCAGTCAATTTCAGACTCCAAAAGTTGATAAATATCTTCTATTTCTTCATCTTTGTCTTTGGTGGTTGGTGCATAAATTCAAATAAACATAGTATTAACTGCTCTTCCTTGTAGGTGTATGGATATTATCCTATCACTGACAGCATTGTACTTCAAGAGAGATCTTGAAAGATTCTTTGTGATAATGAATGCCACACCATTCTTCTTCAAACTGTCATTCCCGAAAGAGTAGATCATATGGTCTTCTGATACAAAATATCCAAAACCTGTCCATTTCAGTTCACTAATGCCTAGGATATCAATCTTTATGCATTTCATTTTATTTTTGACAAATTTCAACTTTCCTAAATTCATACTTCGTACATCCCATGTTCTGATTTTTAATGAATATTTGCAGCTGTTTCTCCTCAATTTGAGTCATGCCACGTTAGCAAATGGAGGTTCATGAAAGCTTTACTTTACCAATATCATAAAGGTTGGTCCTACTCTGATGATGCAGCACTTTCCCACTAGTATTTTGAAGATCTTCTGACCCAAGGAGCTGGTCTTCCTGCACTGTATCAGACATTTCAGGGCTATTCATAAAGTTGCCCAGTAATGTATCAGACAGTATTTCTCTGCTATTCATAAGGTTTTCTCTGACCAATTCTTTGAGAAGTGGGTGGCCTCTTCCTTCTTCCTAGTCTGTCTCGGTCTATAAGCTGCATTGAAACTTGTGCACCATGTACAACCCTGCTGGCATTAGAGACACCAGTGGAACATACTCAAGCCTCACAGCAGCATGCAAGCCACCACAGTATGAAAAACTGACAGACAAGTTTGTCTCCCTTAGCTGTTTGAAATCTCTCTGCCCTCCCCTTACTTGGATCCCATGGCTCTGTCATCCCTTGCTTTTCCCCTGCTTCCCAGGTCTGCATGTGGGCCCTGTCTGCCAACATCAATATGATTAAATTCATGTAGTCAGGTATCAAATAACAACAACAAAAAGAAATGGAACATTTAAAAGTGCTTATCTCTGGACAATATACCTTAAGCAGGAAAGGGCAGGTCATAACTTCTTTTTTATTTTAAAAATCCTATGCTTTTAAAATTATTTTTTATAAATCATAAACCAAGCATAATAGAAGGGATATTGTCAAACAAAAGTTAAAAATAAAGCTCCCCTATATATAAACAAAAAAACAAACTCACTGGCATCGAGTCAATTACAACTCATA
>NW_006922122.1:257436-259457 GCF_000298275.1 Orycteropus afer afer
AATAAAAAACATTAATAATAAAAAGACCAAAAAAGATAAAAAAGAATAATAAGAATAGTAATTTTATACAGACAAAAACAAACAAACTAAAAAAAGGAAAAGAAAAAATAAATCTGGGCAGTGCAAGGCAGGGCACCAAGGCTCTGTCAGAGCACACAGACTGGGATAGGATTCCTGCAGTCCCTGAAGGTGGGTGAAATAAGGGATGGCCTCATCTCTGTTCACCAAGAGTATGTGAGTTATAAGAGTATCAAGGAGAATATTGCACCTTTCCAATTGTTCACATGCAGAATGTCCTTGTGGTCCCTGGCAAGTGGAGTCTATTCTTAGATCCCTGGAATATGAGAGAACCTGTCACTTTAAATATTCAAAATCATCCAACTGTTTGTAAACATTCAAAATGGCTATGCCCTCCCAACACGCAAAAGTCCACAGCTCAGCCCCTCTTCCTCTGTGCTGCTTTGCCTTTTATTCACCAGCCACCAGTGCAGTTCTTTGTCTAGCCGCTGGCAAGCAGGGCTGATTTTTAGGTCAATTCTTAGGTCCTATGACCACTTGGCAATATCCAAGCTGTCCGTGCCATCAGGATCATTGACAGACTGCAACTGTGCATGTCTCCTTTTTCAGTATTTTCATGCAGGTTCTTCTACTAGTTGGAGTTTGGTCCACTTCTGTATCATTCCCTTCAAAGCTCAGGGCTCCAGAATTATCTCCTGTATCTGTGTTAATTGGTTCCTCTTTCTTTTGTTGAAGGTCTGTGTAGTTTATCTGCCTATTCTGCCATCTAACCAGAAATCTCATAAACCTTTTATCTTTTTTTTAATAGTCTTTACAAAGTGTTCATTTGTAACTGTGGGCTCTACATAAATCAGATATTCTTAATCCAAGGATGGCCTGTATATTATATTTCTATTCTACCAGAAAGCATAAAAGAAATAGTTTCATCTAAAATGCATATGTGTTGCTTAATTCAGAGTATTATATCTCAAGGATTACAATAAAATAGGAAAAATTTAGTCATTTATTGTACTGTCAACCAATTTATTGAATTCCCCATAGGAATAATGATTAAAATAATGCAGTATGCATTGTGGAAAAAAGCTAAACAAGACTAACCCCCAAAAAATAAATAAATAAAAAAACACTGCCATGGATTTGATTCCAACTTATAATGACCTCCATTGGCTTTCCAAGTCTGTACATCTTCATGGGGTAGATAGCCTATTCTTCCTTCCACAGAGCAGCTGGTGGGTTTGAACTGCTGACCTTCTGATTATTTAGTCAAATGCCTTACTCACTACACAAGTAGAGCTCCTTTAAACTAAACTTCAAGAAACTAAAATAATGGTCAAATTTCTTATATACAGATGTAAATATTTTGCATTATTCTGTCAGCAAATTAGTGAATTACCATTGGAAAACAGGCAGTCATGAATTAATATAAATAGCAAACACTGTCTGGGGATTGGTGCTAGAAATGATTATGTAAATTACAGTATACTGCAACCTTAATTGCTGAGAATTATTTAGGTTGATGGCAAAAAAAAAAAATAAATAAATAAAAAGATAGATTTAACAATTAAAGAAAAATCCCAGAGTGTTTTTGAAATATTTGCTGTACGGAAGAAATTATGAAAGGTAAATTTTATGTCATTTGAGAGTTATACTAAGTAGCAGATATTTTTCATGGATGAATAAATAATATCGCTTTAAAATTTTGTTAGTATAAATTGCTTTATTCACTATTAACCACTTAACTTACAACATTATAATAAATAATTTGCATCTTAAATTATAATTATCAGTGATTGTTTTAATCCTTTAATCTTTTATTGTAACATGTTACATTGATAAAGTTCTCCAATTTGTTTGTCTTTAGGATTTTTGCATTTGTGGTCATAGGTAAAGTTGCCTTTAATCTCATTACATGTCTGCTGTTTCTCATCTCTCACTTGGCTCATTTTAAGAGTTTTTACATTTTATATGTGAGTTAATGATTGGATGACTTGAGAGATCCTGTG
>NW_006922122.1:260968-261493 GCF_000298275.1 Orycteropus afer afer
AATTTGGGGTCTCTATTAGTTGAAATGAAAAGTATGACAGTGAATTTGATTTTTCAGACTTTAATAATAATAATGGTTTCATGTATATGGCAAAATACCACCCATTTATGAGTACAAATCTTTCTTTTTTTTTCAATTTTATTGCAATTTGTATGATAGTTTACAGAGAAAATTCACTTTCCATACAGCATTTCACATATACTTTGTCTCATGACCTTGACTGCAATTTTCCACAATTCAACAACTCCCCTTCCACTTCTTCTCCACAGTTATCTCTTCCCTTTGTCCTTCCCTCCCATGAACTTCTGCTCCGTGAGATGTCTCCCTGAGCATGCAAAGCTGATCTATTGTCCCATGATTGATCTCTCCAAGGAGTGTATCTACCCATTGTAAATGTGCAGCTTATATGCCTGTCTCTTGTTTGGCTGGAAACCACAGGAGTGGATTCAATTCCAGATCTGAAGGGCAGCTAAGGGCCATAGTCTCAGAGGTTCCACCAGGCTATATCACACCAGCAAACCTGGT
>NW_006922122.1:272218-282571 GCF_000298275.1 Orycteropus afer afer
CTTTTGCTTACTTTTCACCAAAGTTTATTATTTTAAGATATTGGCCTATGTGGAAGAAGGACAAATTTTCATTATTACTCATCTCTTTAATTCCTTGCATATATTCAAAGCCTTCATTTTGTTGTCTGTGCTTTTTGCAGTTGAGTTCATTCCAATTCTTGGTTACTCCATATGTGCAGAGTAGAAAAGCTACATAGGGTTTTCAAGACTGCCATGTTTTGGAAGAAATCGCCAAGCCTATTGTTATCGTTTGAATTATAATTTCCCCAAAATGTTATCAACTTGGCTAGGTCATAATTCTCAGTGACTTGACAGTAATTTAATGATGTAAATTGATGTTTTTTTAATGACTTAATCATATGCCATGATGTGAATCAATATGATCAACCAACCAATTGTAAGAGGGTTAGGATGGGATGTAACAGTCTTACTCAGATCATAGCCCTAATTTGATATGAGAGAGTTTCCCTGGGGTGTGGTTTGAACATCACCTTTTATCTTGCAGATGAAGGCTGAGGTGAGACCTCACTACTATCAAGATAGAAGAGCCAGGAGTAGGGCACATCTTTTTGACCATGGGTCCCCAAGCTGAGTACAAATTAGGTCCAGGGAAAGACTGATGCCAAGACATGGAAATCTCCAAGGAATGGCAGACTCACAAATGTTGATAGGAGACAAAGACCTTCCTCCAGAGCCAAAAGAGAGAGAAGACTTTCCCCTAGAGCTGGTGACCTGAATTCAGACTTCCAGCATCCTAAAAGATGAGAAAATCAAATTCTCTTTATTATAGCACCCATTTGTGGTTATTTCTGTTATAGTATCACTAGATAACTGAGACATCTGTATTCTGATATGTCTTTAGGTGGGTTTGAACCACCAAACATTTGGATAGTAGTGGATCATTTAACCATTTGTGCCAACCCAGAGGACCCATATAATTACTAAATCCCAAGGCTTTCTTGTATGCTTATGTGGATTCAGTGTTTGATTACACTTATGCTCTCCTAGTGTCTATTTATTTATTTTACAAAATTGGGGATTTCTATTACTTATTCAAAACTGAATATTAATAATCCAAAAATCTAGAGTATATGAAGAAGAGCATGTCATCAGGATTGGAGGAAGATTTATTAAAAACCTGCCATAAGCAGAAGATACAACTTTGCTTGTTGAAAGTGAGGATGACTTGAAGCACTTACTGATGAAGATTAAAGAATAAAGTCTGCAGTATGGATTACACCCCAACATGAAGAAAATGAAAATCCTCATAACTGTACCGATAAGCAGCATTACAATAAATGGAGAAAAGACTGAAGTTGTTAAAGATTTCATATTATTTGTTTCTACCATCAACACCCACGGAAACAGTAGTCAGGAAATCAGACAATGTATTGCATTGGACAAATCTGCTGCAAAAGAGCTTTTTCAAGTGCAAGAGTGAAGGTGTCTTTTTGAAGACTAAAGTACACCAAACCCAAGCCATAGTAATTTCAATCACCTCATATGCATGTGAAAGCTGGACATGCATGAATAAGGAAGATCAAAGAAAATTTTATAGTTTTGAGTTGTGGTGTTGGCCAAGAATACTGAAAACACCATGGGCTGCCAAAAGAACTAAAACATCTGTCCTGGAAGAAGTGCAGCCAGAATGCTCCTTGGAAGCAAGAATGGCCAAACTTTGTCTCATCTACTCTGTCATGTTCTCAGAAAGGACCATTCTCTGGAGAAGGATATCATGCTTGGTAAAGTGGAGGATCAATGAAAAAGGGGAAGGCCCTCAACAACATGAATTGACACAGCGGCTGAAACGATGGGCTCAGGTATTGTAGGCATTGTGAAGTGGGTGTAGAACTGGGCAGTATTTCCTTCTGCTGTACATAGTGTCACTGTGAGTCAGAGCTGACTCCACGGCACCTAACAACAGCAACATTATTTCTTATAGCTTCTGTCTTGTAGCAGTTTCAGTTCAGATGCCTTATCTCTTAGTGTTAAAATCCTTTGTATTCTTTTTCTCTTTTCAAATGCACTGTTTCCTTGGTACACTGCCACAGATGCTTTTATGTAAATATCAGAAGCATATTTTCCACATATGCTGTGATGACAATCCAATATCCTTCCTTCAAAATTATCTTGCTTTATCTTTAATCGGGAGCTCTGGTGGCGTAGTGCCTAAGGCATTTGACTGCTACCCAGAAAGCTAACGGTTCAAACCCACCAGGCACTCCTTGGAAGGAAGGCTGGACAATCTACTTCTGTAGTGTTACAGCCTCGGAAACCCAAGGAGGGGTCTCTAAGAGTCAGATCTGACTCTACGGCATTGCATTCATTTTATCTTTAATCATTGGGCTCTTATTTTGTCATGTAGCTTACTTGTAGAAATAAACTAAACATTATTATTATTACTATTATTTATTGTGGTGGCTGACATATTGACTTCTTACTGACTTTCTATTTTATTTTGATTATACTGATCAAGGACTTCAAAGTTAGACTCTTACCTATTGTATCCCTACGAACATCATGAACTGTTAGTCACTGTGCTATCCTGATAATAGGGGAATAGTAATAACCCTCCAATCTTGCTGCCTGTTATGAATTGAAATTGTCTTACCTGTGAAGGTAAAAATATTATAACTTGTCCTCCGACATCCTGGAACCCACTGTTAACTCTAGTCAGAAAAGGATAGCCAATACCAAATGACACTCATACCTCCTCCTCCAATGCATGCCTTAATACTTTCTTTAAGGGAGTGATCCTTGGGCCTTGCTAAGGAATATCATAAAGTGGGAACTTCTTAATTCTTATATATTAAATCTACTCTAACATTGCCTTCTCCCTAAGACTTCAGATGTCTCCCTTAAAGCAAGGTATACCTGCCATCACTTCATTTCATTTATTGTAGGCGAACATTATGCTCAAGATTCAAAGAGGTATCACAGAAGTATATTAGGATAGCTTTAACTATCCTTGCCAGACATTGACTTTTTAGTCATGGAAAAGTGTCTTTTTTCAATAGAGTCTCCCTTATCTAATTTATTGCAATATCCATGTAACATTCTAAAGATATATCCCCACACATTATCCATGATCCTATCCATACATACTAAATAAGTTTATTTATTTATTTTCTATTTATGGAGGAAGAATTGAGAGCTACTTCTCTCCAAACCTGAGACTATCCTCTCCAATTTGGGATATACTGAGTTCTGACTTTAGTTATCAGCCCAAAGACAATGAGTGTGGATTTGTCAGATTTTGAAAATAAAAAGTTTTATCATATAAGGCATATATTTCAGATGAGGTCAATATATGTCCTTCAGAGAAAGAAATCTTTTTTCTTCTGGGGAAAAAAAAAAAACAACATATGATATATTTCTGCCAGACAGGAAGTGCCAAAGGGATTTGTGCATTCAAATTGATCAAATTTTTCTGCACATAAGCACTCATCCTAGGATTAAAGAATTCTTTCCTATCATATCTTATTGTATCATGGACCTGACTTTGATATAATGACTGTAGTTTACACCATAAAACTTTTTTTTTTTTTTATTTGGGTAGCATAGTGTCTAAAGCATTTGACTGCTAACTAGAAGGATGGCAGTTCAAACCCACAGCCACTCCTCGCAAGGAAGGTTGGACAATCTGCTTCCCTAGTGATACCACCTTGGAAACGCAAGGAGGACTCACTATGAGTCAGGTCTGACTTGACGACATATAACAACAAACACAAAGATACAGAGCAATTCACTTTCCATACAGCAGCTCACATACACTTTGTCTCATGACATTGACTACAATTTATCACAATGCAACAGCTCCCGTCCCACTTCCCCTCCATAGTTACCTCTTTCCTGTGTCCTTCCCTCCATGTATTCCTGCCCCCTGAACTGTTCTCTCCAGGAGTGTGTCTACCCAACGTAAATGTTCAGCTCATTTGCCTTTCTTTGGTTGGCTGGAAGCCACAGGAGTGGGTTCAATTCCAGACCTGAAGAGCAAATAAGGATCATAGTCTCAGGGGTTCCATCAGGCTCTATCAGACCAACAAATCTCTCCACCCTTTTCCCCTCCCCCAAATGATTTTGAATTTTATTCCACATTGTTCTCCCACTCTATCCAGGATATCTTACATAGATCTCTGTTTGAGTGGTTGACAGTGGTAACCAGGCACCATCTAGTTCTTCTGGTCTCATAATCACATAGGCTGAGGATCACATGGTGTACCAGTTGCTTGGACTAATTGTTTCCATGAATCTTTGGTTTTCTTCATTCTTCTTTGCTCTGAACGAGGAGACAGGCATTCTTGCATCTAGATGTCTGCTTGCAAGCTTTCAAGATCCCAGTCACTACTCACTTATGCCATAAACCTTTATAATTAGGTCCTGAAGCTGACTTTAAGCAGTTTGTCCATTATGTATAGAAGATAATAGTTTCCACTGAAGCAGCATAAAGATACTTTCACATTTACCCAAACCCAATGACACTGAGTCAATTCCAACTCATAGTGACTCCCATTAGGTTTTCAAGGCTGTAAATCTTTACAGTTGTTGCATCAACTTCCTCTCTCAGAGCATCTAGTGGGTTTGAAGAACAAACCTTCTGATTAGCAACCAAATCCCTTACTCACTACTCCACCATCATTTTCATGTTTATAATATGACTTATTTTGCTAATTAGTACTTATATATTAGCATTTTCTTTTTGCAAAGTCCCTAGTGCCATCAAAGGCAGACTTTCTACAACTGTCTTTCAACTGAACCCACATGTGGTAGTTGTGTGTCAACTTGCTTGGGCCTGGTTTTGAGTGGCTGGGGAGCAGGATGTAGTTTTTACCCATGATGAGACTGGTAATCAGCTCCATGGTAGAATCTACTGGAGTAGCTGAGTAGCTGCTTTAGTTATGTTGTCTGCTCCTAGCATATAAGGAGAAGCTTTGAGAAAAGTCTCTGAAGATTTTTTGGCATGATTGGACCCTGCATGTAGCAGAATCTTCATTCAACAGCCTGCCATGTTCCTGTCAATCTTGGGACTATCTCTGGACTTGAACTAGTGGCTTCCCATGTTGTTTAGTAGTCTTGGGACTGTGCCATTTTATTTGCCAACCTTGGATTTGTCTGCCTCAGTAGCCAGCAGCTTCCTGAATTAAAAGAAGCCTCCAGCTTCAGAGGACTGAGAGCAAGAGGCAGAGCTAAAGCCCAAGGTTGAGGGGCCTTCCTCCAGACTCTAGAGCTGGCATTTTGAACTCGGACTTTTAGCCTCCTAAACTGTAAGAGAATAAATCTCTGTTTGTCAAAGCCACCCATTTGTGGTATTTTCTATTAAGAGTGGTACAAGAGGACCAAAACACCAGGTAAAAGCACTGCTGTCACTGTACACCTACCTATCTTAATTATAATCAGAAATGTTTTTAATTGCCATTGAATCAATTCTGACTCATGTTGACCCCCATATATATCAGAGTGCAACTGTGCTCTATTGGGGTTCTGGGGCTATAAATTTTTAGAAGCAGATCATCAGGCCTTTCTTCTGAGGCACTTCCTAGTAGGTTTGAGCAGAAATGGTGGTAGAAATATTTCATTTCAATGAGTGGAATATATGCCTCAATAATGCCATTCTAAGATTCTGAGAGCTGGACAATGAATAAGGAACACCGAAGACGAGTTGATGCTTTTCAGTTGTGGTGCTGGTGAAGAATGCTGAAAGTACCATGGACTGCTAAAAGAACTAACAGATCTGTCTTGGAGGAAGTGCTCCAAAAATGCTCCTTGGAAGCAAGAACAGCCACACTTCGTCTTACCTGTTTTGGTCATGTTGTCAGAAGGGACCATTCCCTGGAGAAGGATGTCACACTTGGTAAGGTGGAGGGTCAATGAAAGAGGGGGGGCCTTCAATGAGATGGATTGACACGGTGACTGTAATGATGGGCTCAGATATAGCAGGGATCATGGAGCTGGTGCAGGATCGGGCAGTGTTACGTTCTGCTGTGCATGGGGTCGCTATGAGTCAGAGATGACTCAACAGCACCTAACAACAACAACAATAAGATTCTGGCCAGTTCTGCTATTAGGTGTTTCAGCCCAGATTTCCTAGAAAAAGAGAGCCAAGACAAAACTTATATACTAAAATTTTGTTTGGATGTGCAATCCTATGATAGGGAAAACTGAAGTGAAACAGAGAAGAATGGAAAACAAATACAACATCTTACCAAGCTGGCAAGAGTTTCATAAGAAAAGACTAAGTAGGTGGACCAATAAATCTAGTAACAGTCCATGGGAGGCAGGGGTGAAAATTATTTTTCTGATTTTTTTCTTCCATTTCTCCTGACTCTCCTGTCCATGACACGTAACTAAACCCAAACAAGCAGCCTCCAAGGTAACCAAATCTCATGTCTCATGATGCAGTACTTCATCACAATCAGGAATTGGTGAAAGGATCCAGACACACTATAAGACCAGTTGGTGAGAGATGGGTGCCAGAGTACTGACGATTTCATGACACCAAATTTGGTGGAGTTTGTAGCAAAATTCAGGCCTCAATCTGGAAGATGGAGGAATACCTGGTGCTGTTAGATAATGAGCCAAATTTAGAAGCAGTAATGGTCCAGAACTGAGTAAGTGATTGATATGCAGGGGACAGATACTAAAAAACAAAACTCATGGCTATCAAGTCATTTCTGACTTACAGCATCAACCCCCATTGGGTTTTGGAGGCAGTAAATCTTTACGGAAGTAAATCACCCAGTGTTTCTTCCACAGGACAGCTGGTGGGTTTGATCCACTGAACTTTCCAGTTAGTAATTAAGTGGTATTTATGCCGAAAGATCACACCATAATGGGGTTAACAAATATTTGAAACCGATTTTTCATTCCATATCCAATTTAAAAAATATATTTCTATTTTCCATATCTGTATTTTATAATTTTTATTTCCTATATACTTTATTTATTTATTTATTTATTTATTTTTATTAGGATTTGGGTGAAGATTTACAGAGTAAATTCACTTTTCATACAGCAGTTCACATATACTTTGTCTCATGTAATTGACCAAAATTTACAATGCAGCAGATCCCCTCCCACTTCCTCCCCATAGTTACCTCCTCCCAGTGTCCATCCCTTCATACTCTTCGAGAGGCCCATTTTCTGCCAACCCTGTATATGATCTTGGATACACTCCCCATTTAGACATACATAATTGTTTAGCTTGTTCACCCATCTATCCGTCCCTATACCCATATTTGCTTTCATTAACAACTCAGTATTTCCTATATACTTTTAAAGGAGCTCTGGTAGCATAGTGCCTAAGGCACTTGACTGCTAACCAGAAGGCTGGCGATTCAAACCCACCAGCCACTCCTCGGAAGGAAGGTTGGGCATTCCTACTTCCGTAGTGATACTGCCTTGGAAACCCAAGGAGGGGTCGCTATGAGTTGGGACTGACTCGATGGCAAATAACAACAACAACAACAACAACATATACTTTTAAAATGTATCTCTCAAATAACAAATTTGTGATTCTTTATTTTGTTCATTTGAAAGTTGCTGTTGTTTAATTGAGTTATTTGAATTATTTACCTTTAATATCATCATAATTTTCTTTTTAATACATGGCCCCAGACAGTAGGTGGGTGCATGGTTCAGGATTTCTGGGTTGAGTTTATTTAAGGCTAGACCCTGGACTGGCAGGGAAGTGAGGAGAGCACTTAGGAATAACTAAGGGAGATGAACATGCCTGTCAGTTTGTTGTCTGTGGTTGATTGCATGTTGCTGTGAGGCTGGAGGTTATGTCCCTGGTATGGCAAATGCCAGCAGGGTTACCCATAGTGAACAGGTTTGAGCAGAGCTTCTAGACTAAGACAGACTCAGAGAAGGAAGAGGCCATCCACTTCTCAAAGCATTGGCCAGTGAAACCCTCATGAATAACAGTACACAACTGTATGAAATGTTACTGGAAAACTTTATGAATATACTTGAAACATTGTCTGATATAGTGCCGGAAGATGAGCCCATCAGGTCAGAAAGCACTCAGAATATGACTGGGGAGGAGCTGACTCTTTAGAGTAGACAAAACCTTACTGGTATGGATGGAGTAAAGCTTTTGGACCTCCATTGCTGATATGAAATGACACAAAATGAGTAGAACCAACAGCAAATATTCATTACTATTTGGAACATGGACTGTACAAAGTATGAATCTAGGAAAACTAGAAGTTGTCAAAAATGAAGAGGAACACATAAAGATCAATATCCTAGGCATCAGTGAGCTGAAATGGACTGGCTTTTGGCTATTTTGAGTCAGACAACCACATGATCTAATCTGCCGGGAAGGACAAAATGAAGGTGAAAGGTGTGGCATTCATCATCACAAAGACTGTTTCAAGGTCTGTCCTGAAGTACAATGCTGTCAGTAATAGGATAATATCCATATGACTACAAGGAAGACCAATTAATACCACTATTATTCAAATCTATGCATCAAGCACCAAAGCCAGAGATGAGGAAATTAAGGATTTCTACCAACTTCTGCAGTCTGAAATTGACCATACATGCAATCAAGATGTGTTGATTATTAATGGTGAGTGGAATGCAAAGTTAGAAACAAAGAAGAGTCACCAGTAGTTGGAAAATATGGGCTTGGTGATAGAAATAATGCTGGAGTTCACATGATAGAATTTTACAAGACTAACAACTTATTTATTGCAAATAACTATTTTCAACTATATATATATACTTCTTCTCTCCTTTCCCTTGCTTTCCAGCCTTACTGCTTGTGGAGTGTGCCCTGGGTTTCCTCCCCTCATCTGGATCCCTGCCACTGACTCCTTGCTTTGTCCCGGTCCCCCCAGCCTTGTACTGTACTCCCCCATGCTTTCTGGCATTGTCGCTTATGGATTGTGTCCTAGATTCCCTTCCTTCACCTGGATAACTGCCACTGCCTCCTCACTCTGTGCCACTCCCTCTGACCTTTTTCTCCAGATTGAATCACACAACCATATGATCTACTATGTCGGGAATGACAAATTGAAGAGGAATAGTGTGGCATTCATCATCACAAAGAATGTTTCAGGATCTATCCTGAGGTACAGTGCTGTCAGTGATAGGATAATATCCATATGCCTAGAAGGAAGACATGTTAATATGATTATTATTCAAATTTATGCACCAACTACCAAAGCCAAAGATGATGAAATTAAAGATTTTTATCAATGTCTGCAGTGTGAAACTGACTGAACATGCAATCAGGATGTGTTAATTATCACTGGTGACTGGAATACAAAAGTTGGAAACAAAGAAGAATCACTAGTAGTTGTAAAATTTGGCCTTGGTGCCAGAAATGATGCTGGATATAGCATGGTAGAATTTTGCAAGACCAATGACTTATTCATTGCAAATAGCTTTTTTCAATGACACAAACGGTGGCTGTACATGTGGACTTCACCAGATGGAGCACACAGGAATCAGATTGACTACCTTTAGCCAAAACCAGGCCAGGAGGTGATGGTGGAACAAACCATCAACTGCTCATATGCAAGTTCAACTTGAAATTAAAGAACGTTTTATAACTTGAAGTTAGACAATTAAAACAAGTCCACAAGAGCCAAAATATGATCTTGAATCTATCACTCATGAATTTAGAGACCATCTAACAAATAGAGTTGATGCATTGAATACCAATGACCAAAAAGCAGAAGAATTGTGGGATGACATAAAGAACTTCATACATGAAGACAGCAGGAGATCACTAAAAAGATGAGAAAAGAAGACCAAAATGGATGACAGAAGAGACTCTGAAACTTTCCCTTGAGCAGAGAGTAACTAAAGCAAATGGAAGAAATGACAAGATAAAAGAGCTGAACAGAACATTTCAAAGAGCAGCTCAAGTAGACAAAGCCAATTACTATAATGAAATGTGCAAAGACTTGGAGATAGAAAACCAAAAGGGAAGAACATGATTGGCATTTCTCAAGCTGAAAGAGCTGAGGAAAAAAATTAAGCCTTGAGTTGAAATCTTGAAGGATTCTGTGGGTAAAATATTGAATGATGCAGGAGACATCAAAAGAAGATAGAAGAAATATGCAGAATCACTGTACCAAAAAGAACTGGTAGATCTTCAACCATTCCAGTTGGTGGCATATGATCAAGAACAAAAGGTCTGGAGGAGGAAGTTGAAGCTGCACTTAAGGAATTGGCAAAGTACAAGGCTCCAGGAATTGACAGAATACCCACTGAGATATTTCAACAAATGGATGCCCCACTGGAGGCACTCACTCAGTTATGCCAAGAGATTTGGAAAGCAGTTACCTGGACAAATGAATGGAAGAGATCCATATTTGTACATATCCCAAAGAAAGGTGA
>NW_006922122.1:284066-285628 GCF_000298275.1 Orycteropus afer afer
GGATTGACACAGTGGCTGCGGTAATGGGCTCAAGTAAAGCAAGGACCATGGGGCTGGCGCTCTATCGGGCGGTGTTTTATTCTGCTGTGCATGAGATCACTATGACTCAGAAATGACTCAATGGCACCTAACAACAAAAACACATATGTGAATTTCTCTGGATGGAATACACAGGAATCAAATTGAGTACATCTGTGGAAAGAGGTGATGGAGAAGTTTGATATCTTTGGCCAAAACAAGGTTAGGAGCTGATTGTGGAACAAACCATCAAATGCACATATGCAAGTTCAAATTGACTTTGAAGACAATTAAAACAAGTTCAAGAGAGCCAAAATATAACCTTGAATATATCCCTTCTGGATTTAGAGACTATCTAAAGAGAAATTTGATGCATTGAACACCAATGACTGAAAACCAGAAGAATTGTAGGATGACATCAAGAACATCATCCAAGAGGAAAGCAAGAGGTCATTAAAAAGACAAGAAAGGAAGAACAGACCAAAATGGATGTCAGAAAAGACGCTGAAACTTGCCCTTGAGTGGAGAGTAGCTAAAGCAAATGGAAGAATCAACAAGATAAAAGAACTGAACAAAAGATTTCAAAAGGAGCTCAAGAAGACAAAGTCAATCATTATAATGAAATGTGCAAAGACCTAGAGTTAGAAAACTCAAAAGGAAGAACACGTTTGGCATGTCTCAAGCTGAAATAACTGAGGAAAAAATTTAAGCCACAAGTAGCAATATTGAAAGATTCCATGGGAAACATGTTGAATGATGCAGGAAACATCAAAGAAGATAGGTGGAAGGAATACAAGGAGTCACTCTACCAAAAATAATTGGTTGATGTTCATCCATTTCAGGAGGTGTTATATGATCAATACCAATGGTATTGAAGGAAGAAGTCGAGGCTGCACTGAAAGAATTTACAAAGAAGAAGACTTCGGTAATTGATGGAATACTCAGTGAGATGTTTCACCAAACAGATGCTGCACTAGAGACACTCACTCAGCTATGCCAAGAAATTTGGAAGACAGATACCCAGCCAACTGACTGGAAGACATCCATTTTTATTTATTTTTTTAGCCATTCCAAAGAAAGGTGATCCCACAGAATGTGGAAATTACCGAGCTATATCACTAATATCACATCCATGTAAAATCTTACTGAAGATAATTCAAAATTATCATAATTCCAGCAGTATATTGATAGAGAGCTTCCAGAAATGCAGAAGAGTATATGGAACCAGGGATGTCATTGCTAATGTCAGATGGATCTTAGCTGAAAGTGAACAATACCAAAAAGATGTTTACTTGTATTTTATTGCTTATGCAAGAGTATTGATTGTGGGGATCATAGCAAATTAAGGATAACATTGAGAAGAATGAGAATTCCAGAACCCTTGATTGTACTCATGAGGAACCTGTGCATGGATAAGGAGGCTGCCATTCTAACAGATCAAGGGGATAGTGCATGGTCTAAAATCAGGAAGGGAGTGCATCAGGGTTGTATCCTTTTACTATATATATTCAATTTATATGCTGAGCAAACAACATGAGAAGATG
>NW_006922122.1:286878-287984 GCF_000298275.1 Orycteropus afer afer
ATGTCCTGACTGCTGCTGCCTTTGGCATCAATTGTAGAATCAAGCAATGTGAAGTCTTTGACAATTACAATCTGTTCTCCATTTATCATAATGTTGCTTATAGAACCAGTTGTAAAGATTTTTGTTTTCTTTATATTCCACACTGCAGACTGTATTCTTCAATCTTCATCAGTAAGTACTTCAAGTCATCCTCACTTTCAGCAAGCAAAGTTGTGTTGTCAACATATCACAGGTTGTTTAGCATTCTTCCTCCAACCCTAATGCCACATTTTTCTTCATATAGTCCAGCTTGCTCAGCATACAGATTCAGTAAGTATGGTGAAAAGTTATAACCCTGACACACTCCCTTCTTGATTTTAAAATATGTAGTGTTCCCTTTCTCTGTTTGAACAACAGCCTCCTGGTCTATGTACAAGTTCCTCATGAGTACAATTAAGTGTTCTGGAATTCCCATTCTTCTCAATGTTATCAACCAATAGTTATGATCCACACAATCAACTGCTTTTGCACAGTCAATAAAACACAAGTAAACATCTTCCTGGTATTATTTGCTTTGGGCCAAGATCCACCTGACATCAGCTATGATATTCCTCACTTCACATCCTCTTCTGATTCCAGCTTGCTTTTCTGGAAGTTCTCTGTCAAAATACTGCTGCAACCCTTTTTGAATTATCTTCAGTAAGATTTTACTTGCATGCAACATTGATTTTATTTGATATTTTGCACATTCTGTAGGATTACCTTTCTTTGGAATGGGTACAAATATGGATCTCTTCCAGTCAGGTGGCCAGGTTGTGGTCTTCCAAATCTCTTGGCAATCTTCAGCTTTATTTCTGTCACCAAGGCCAAATTTTCCAACTATGGTGATTCTTGTTTGTTTCTAACTTTTGCATTCCTATCACAACTGGTAACCAACACCTCTTGATTGCATGTTAGGCCAATTTCAGACTGCAGAAGTTGATAAAAGTCTTCAATTTCCTCTTTTTTTGCTCTGGTGGTTGGTGTGTAAATTTGAATAATAGTAGTATTAATGTGTCTTCCTTTTAGGCATATGGATATTATCCTATCACTGACAGCATTGTACTTCAGGACAGATCTTGAAACAT
>NW_006922122.1:288744-289820 GCF_000298275.1 Orycteropus afer afer
TATAAAGGAGTACAATGTGGTGTATGTGTGCTTCTTTCTCTTCTATAATTATATATAATTTAAACATTTTTTTTTCTATAAAGAAATGAAAAAAAATCCATTTTTTGAGATGTTACAGTATAATGCCAAATATATTTTGATCAAATGAGTTAAATAGATGGGGATTACTTCTCAAATTAATTCATACCTAGTTGGTTATTTTCTCTAATTGTATTAAGCTTCACTTTCATCATTTATAAAAATGAGGATAATAAATCTTCCTGAAATTGTGTGAGATTAAGTGTTTATGAGATAAAGAATGTGAAGTTATTACTCATAAAAACTTTGCTGTTCTGGATGTCATTAAGTTGACCTTGACTCATTGCAATCACATGTGTGCAGAGTAGAACTGTTCTGTTGGTTTCCAAAATATGTGACCCTTCAAAAGCAAATAACTTGTCTTCTAAGGTGCCACTGAGTAATTTTGACCTTTAATCTTTTGGTTAGAGGTCAAGTGTTTAACCATTTGCATCACCCAGGAAGAAAGAATGAGAGAAAGAGAGAAAGAAAGAAGGAAGGAAGGAAGGAGGGAAAAAGAGAAAGAGGGAAAGAAAGAGAAAGGAGAAAGGGAGGGAGAGAGGAACAAAAATAAAGAAAGAAAGGACAGGAGGAAGAAAAGAAGAGGGAGAAAGGAAGGGAGGAAGAAAATGAAATTGTGGTGGTTGAATAGTAGAATTCTGATCTTCCATGTCAAGGACATAGAATCTATTACCAAACAATAGCCCTCAAGTGCAGGGACCACACATTTGTCATTGGAAGCTTATGTGTTTCTATAATGCTAATCAACTTTCAGTGCAGCTTCCAGACTAAGAAGGACTGGAAACAAACTCTTGGATTTAGTGTTGTTGTTAGGTGTCATCAAGACTTTTCTGACTCATAGTGACCCCATGCACAGCAGAATGAAACACTGCCCAATCCCATGCCAGCTCCATGATCCCTGCTATACTTCAGCCCATCATCGTGGCCACGGTGTCAATCCATCACATTGAAGGCCTTCTCCTCTTCTGTCAACCCTCCACCCTATCAAGCATGACATC
>NW_006922122.1:314255-323407 GCF_000298275.1 Orycteropus afer afer
GATTTGACTGTGTGGATCATAACAAATTAAGGATAACATTAAGAAGAACTGTAATTCCTGGAAAATTAATTGTGGTTATCTGGAACCTGTACATGGATCGACAGGAATGTATTTAAACAGAACACAGGATAACGTTTAGTTTAAAATTGGAAACACGTTCAATCTATATATTGAACAAATAACTTGAGAACTAGGATTATATGCAGAAGAATGCAGAATGAGGACTGAAGGGAGAGTCAATAACAACTTGTTACATGTAGATCACAAGGAACTCTAGTGGTGTACTAGTTAAGGATTTACCTGCTAACCTAAAGGTTAATTGTTTGAGTCCATCAGATTCAAGAAGAAAGATGGGGCAGTCTGCTTCTATAAGGATTTACAGCTTTGGAAATTTATTAGGGGTTGCTGTGAGTTGGAATTGACTCAATGGCATTGAATTTGGTTTGTATGTGGATCACTGTTCTGTTTACCTCTGTGCCACTCTGACAGAAATATGTATCACAGATGGGATGACTTGAACGAAACAAGAGTTTTTTCTTACAATTTGGAGGCTTTAAGTCCAAGTTCAAAGTGCCAGGCTCTAAGAGCTAGGTGAAAGCCCCTCAACCTTGGGGTTCAGCCCTGCCTCCTGCTCCCGGCCCACTGAAGCTAGAGGTTTTCTTCACTCAAACAGCTGCTGGCTGCTGATACTGACAAATTCAAAGTTGACAAGTAAAAAGACACAGTCCTTCCCAATGTTACCAAATCAATCACACAACTTTGTTTGCTGAAAGTGAAGGTGGCTTGAAACATGTACGGATGAAGGGAAACTACTTCAGATTTCAGGATGGACTATACCTGATCATAAAGAAAGCAAAATCCCTTACAACTGGACCAATAAAAAATATAATAAGTGAAAAATCAATTGATATTTTCAAGGATTTCATTTTTAGATCAGCACTCAATGCTCATAAAAGTAGCACTAAAGAAAGCAAATGACATATTGAACTGGGTAAATGTGCTGCAAACATCTCTTTAAAGTGTTAAAAAGTAAAGCTGTCACTTTGATAACTAAGTGGTTCCTTATCTGCTTGATGATATTTTCAATCTCTTCATATGCATGTGAAAGCTGGAAAGTGAAAAAGCAATACTGAAGAGGAATTGACTCATTTGAATTGTGATGTTGGCAATGAATATTTAATAATGGACTTCTGAACAAATCTATATAGGAGGAAGTATAGCAAGGATGCTTCTTAGAAGTGAGGATGTGGATACTTTATCTCACTTACTCTGGACATGTTATTTGGAGAGATCAGTTGCTAGAGAAGGACATCATGCTTCGTAAAGTAAAGTCAGCAGAAAATAGGGAGACCTTCAGTGGCATGGTTTGATACAGTGACAAAATGAGCTCAAACATACTTACTATTGTAAAGATGGCCCAAGACAGCACAATAATTTGTTGTAATTTACATAAGGTCACTATCAGTTGTAGATGACTTAATGATGTCTAACAACAATATTTCCCCTGACAAAAGGACTAACTACTATAGCCATCGAAAGAATGCATAGCAAACACAGGAATCAACCCCAAGGATACACTCTACTCCCATAAACCTAAATGAAAAAGAATAGCTAAGCATTCTTAAGTTTGGAAAAATTGTAATTATATATCTCCCTGAGAACAGTCATTTGAAATCATTTGTGACTGTAATTATACTTCTTAATTTCTACCTCATTGAGATATGCTTCCAGACTGTAAGGATCAGTCTTTAAAGAGTGGGTGTGCCTGAAGCAAATATAGTTTACTGATGACATTATTTCTATGGTTATTGGAAAGGAGCCCTGATGGCACATTGGTTAAGAGTTGGGCTGCTAATCAAAATGTGACCAATTCAAACCCACCAGCTTCTCCTAGGACGAATGGTGTGACAGTTTGCTTCTATAATGATTATAGCCTTGGAAACCCTTTAGGGAAATTTTACAATGTCCTATATGGGAGCTCTGGTGGTGTAGTGCCTAAAACCCTTACCTGCTAACCAGAAGGCTGGTGGTTCAAACCCACCAGCCACTCCTCAGAAAGAAGATTGGGCAGTCTACTTCCATAGAGATACTGCCTCAAAAACCCACGTAAGGGTTACTATGACTTGACGGCAGTGAGTTTGGTTTTGGTTTATATTGTCCAAGGAGTCATAATTGACTTGAAGCAATTGGCTTATGCAAAAAGAAATTAATGACGTACATGAAGGAAGATAAGTAAATAAAGAAACCAATCAGAAAGAAAAGCTCAAATCTGAAGGAGGGACAGCTAATTTGTGAACTTGGAACCTAACCAAGTGAAACTTTTGTGTGATACTACTGTATTTTCCTTGTACTGATTATACACACACACACACACACACATACATACATATATATATATATATATTTATATTTATATGTATTATATATATGATTAATCAAATTATATGTTGTTGTTATGTACCATCAAGTCAGCTCCCACTCATATGACCCTATGTACAACAGAATGAAACACTGCCCAGTCCTGTGCCAGAGTCACAATCCTTGCTATATCTGAGCCCATCATTGCAGCCACTGTGTCAATACACCGCATTGATGGCATCCCCTTCTTCATTGACCCTCCACTTTATGAGGACCAGAGGAAGGCAGGTGTTTGCATGTGTGGAACCACCCCAGTGGCAGACCACAGAAGCCAGCCCTAGGACCAGCAGAAGGTGAACGTTCATGCGCATGGAGCCACCCCTGGCACAGGCTGCAATAAGCCAGCTGCAGACCAGTAAAAGACAGGTGTTTGGGCCCCAGGGACAAACCAGATAACCTAGCAGTGCTGGGGAGACCAGGAAATGAGCAGAGAATTTTGCAACAGCTAAGGAACACAACTTGTCTGTCAGTTTGTCATACTGTGGTGGTTTGAGTGTTGCTGTGAGGCTGGAGGTTATGCTACTGGTGTTGCAAATGCCAGCAGGATTACCCATAGTAAACAGGTTTCAGTGGAGCTTCCAGACAAAGACAGACTTAGAAAAAGGAAGAAGCCATCCACTTCTCAAAGAACTGACCAGTGAAAACCTTAGGAATAGCAGTGAAACACTATCTGATATATTACTGGAAAACTTTTTGTTTAGCCCTGAAATATTTTCCTACATTGTGCCAGAAGATGAGCCCCTCAGATCAGAAGGCACTCAAAATATGACTGGAGAAGAGCTGCCTTCTCAGAGTAGAGTTGACTTTAATAATGTGGATGGAGTAAAGCTTTCAGGGACTCCTTTGGCTGATGTGGCACATCCCAAGATGAAAAGAAACAGCTGCAAACATCCATTAATAATGAACATGGAATGTACAAAGTATGAATGTAGGAAAATTGGAAGTTGTGAAAAATGAAATGGAATGCATAAAGATCGATATCTTATGTGTCAGTGAACTGAAATGGCTGTTTTTGGCCACTGTGAATCAGATAGCCATATGATCTACGATGCTTGGGAATGACAATTGAGGAACAGAGTGGCATTCATCATCACAAAGAATGTATCGAGATCTATCCTGAAGTACAATGCAGTCAGTGACAGGATAATATCCATATTCCTATGAGGAGGACCAGTTAACACTACTATTATTCAAATGTATGCACCAACAACCAAAGCCAAAGATGAGAAAATTGAAGATTTTTACCAGCATCTCCAGTCTGAAATTGACCGAGCATGCAATCAAGGTGTGTTACTTATCACGGTGATTGGAATGCAAAAGTTAGAAACAAAGAAAAATTACCAGTAATTGGAACATAAGGTCTTTGTAATATAAATGGTGCTGGATATTGCATGATACAATTTTGCAAGACCAACAGCTTATTAATTACAAATACCTATTTTTCAACAACACAAATGTTGACTATGCCCATGAACTTCACCAGACACAGTGCATGAAAATCAGATTGACTACATCTGTGGCAAGAGGTGAAGGGAAAACTCAGTATCTTCAGCTAAAATGAGGCCAAGAGTTGATTGTGGAACAGACTATCAACTGTTCTTATGCAAGTTCAAGTTGAAGTTGAAGACAACTAAAGCAAGCCCATGAGAACCAAAATATGACTTTGATAATATCCCTCCTGAATTTAGAGACCATCTAGAGAATAGATTTGATGCATTGAACACCAGTGACCAAAACGCAGAGGAATTATGGGATGACATCAAGAACATGAAGAAAGCAAAAGGTCATTAAAAGGATAGGAAAGGAACGGAGAGTAGCTAAAGCAAATGGAAGAATCTACAAGATAAAAGAACTGAACAGAAGATTTCAAAGAGCAGGTCAAGAAGATAAAGTAAATAATTATAATAAAATGTTCAAAGACCTGGAGTTAGAAAACCAAAAGGGAAGAACATGCTTGGGATTTCTCAAGCTGAAAGAACTGAAGTAAAAATGTAAGCCTCGATTTGCAATATTGAGATTCCACGGGCAATATGTTGAATAATACAGGAAGCCTCAAAGGAAGATGGATTGAATATTAAGAGTTACTATATCAAAAGAATTGGGAGATAATCATCCATTTCAGAAGGTGGTATATGATCAAGAACCAATGGTATCGAAGGAATAAATCAAAGCTGCAGTGAAGAACTGGAGAAAAACAAGGCTCCAGAAATTGATGGAATACCCATTGAGATGTTTCAACAAATGGATGATGCACTGGAGACACTTACTGAGTTATGCCAAGATATTTGAAGACATCTACCTGGCCAACTGACTGGAAGAGATCCACATTTTTACTCATTCCGAAGAAAGGTGATTCCATAGAATGTGGAAATTATCGAACAATATCATTGATGTCACATGCAAGTGAAATCTTACTTAAGATAACTCAAAAATTTTGCAGCAATATATTGACAGAGAACTTCCAGAAATGTAAGTTGGATTCAAAGGGGATGTGGAATGAGGAATATTATAGCTGATGCCAAGTGGATCTTGGCTCAAAGCAAAGAATATCAGAAAGATATTTACTTGTGTTTTTATTGACTATGTAAAAGCACTTGATGTGTGGATGGTAACAAATTGCAGATAACAAGAAGAATGAGAATTCCAGAACACTTAATTGTACTCATAAGGGACCTGTACGTAGACTATGAGTCTATTGTTCCAACAAAAAAAGGGAACACTGCATGGTTTAAAATCAGGAAGGGAGTTTATCAGGGTTGTATCTTTTCACCATACTTACTCAATCTCTATGCTGAGCAAATATTCCAAGAAGCTGGACTATATGAAGAAGAATGTGGTGTCAGGAATGGAGGAAAGCTCATTAACAGCCTGCAATATGCAGATGACACAACTTTATGTGCTGAACATAAGGATGACTTGGAGCACTTACTGATAAAAATTAAAGATTACAGTCTGCAATATGGATTACACCTCAATATAAAGAAAACAAAAATCCTCGCAACTGGATCAATAAACAGCATCACGATAGATGTAGAAAAGTTTGGAATTGCCAACAACTTTATAAGACTTGGTTCTACAATCAATGCCAATAGAAACAGTAGTCAAGGCATCAAAAGATGTATTGCCTTGGACAATCTGTTGCAAAAGACTTCTTTCAATCACTGAAGAGCAAAAATATCTCCTTGAAGACTAAAATGTGCCTAACCAAAGCCATGGTATTTTCAATCGCCTCATGTGCATGTGAGAGCTGGATGGTGAATAAGGAAGACTGAAGAAGAGTTGAATCTTTTGAGGTGTGGTGTTGACGAAGAATGCTGAATATATTGTGGACTGCTAAAAGAATTAACAAATCTGTCCTGGAAGAAGTGTAGATAGACTTATCCTTGGAAACGAGAATGACTATACTTCATCTCACCTACTTTGGTCATGTTGTCAGAAGAAACCATTATCTGGAGAAAGATGTCAAGCTTGGTTAAGAGGAGGGTCAAAGAAAGAGGGCAAGGCCCTAAACAAGATGGATTGACACCGGGGCTACAGTGATGGTCTGTTATAGTAGAGATCATGAGGCTAGCACAGGACTGGTCATTGTTTCATTCTGTTGTATATAAGGTCTCTATGAGTCTGAGACAAGTTGACGGCACATAACAACAACAACAACAACAACAATTTTACCAAGCATGATATTCTTTTCCAGTGAATGGTTGCTTCTGACAATGAGACCAAAGTAGGTCAGAAAAAATCTGACCAGTCTGGCTTCCAAGGAGCATACTAGCTATACTTCTCCCAAGACAGCTTTGTTGGTTCTTCTGGCAGTCCATGGTACTTTCAGTATTCTTTGCCATCACCACATGTCAAAAGCATCAAGTCTTCTTCAGTCTTCCTTATTCATTTTCTAGCTTTCACTTGCATATGAGGCCATTGAAAAATACCATGGTTTGGTTTAGGCACACCTTAGTCTTCAAAGCGACATCTTTGCCCTTCCACACTTTAAAGAGGTCTTTAGCAATAGATTTGCCTAGTGCAATATGTCCTCTGTTTTCTTGACTGTTGCTTCCATTACTATTGATTGTGGAACCAAGTAATATGAAACTCTTGACAACTTCAATCTTTTCTCCATTCATTTTGATGCTGCTCATTGGTCCAGTTGTAAGGATTTTGTTTTCTTTATTTGAGAGGTGATCCATACTTCAGACTATAGTCTTTAATCTTTATCAGTAAATGCTTCAAGTCGTCTTCACTTTTAGCAAGCAAAGTTGTGTCATCTGCATATCACAGGTTGTTAATGAGTCTTCCTCTAATACTGATATCATACTTTTCTTCATATGGTCCAGGTTGATGGATTATTTGCTCAGCATACAGATTGAATAAGTATGCTGAAAGAATACAACCCTGACACACTCATTTCCTGATTTAAAACCATTCAGTGTTCCCTTGTTTTGTTGGAACAATAACCTCCTGGTCTATGTACAGGTTCTTCATGAGCAAAATTAAGTGTCTGGAATTCCCAATTCTTCTCAATGTTATCCATAATTGGTGATAATCTACACAATTGAATGCTTTTGAATAGTTAATAAAATACAAATAAATATCTTTCTGATATTCTTTGCTTTCAGCCAAGTTCCATCTGACATCATCAGTGATATCCTTTGTTCCAAGTCTTCTTCCGAATCTAGCTTGCATTTCTGGAAGTTTCTGTCAATACACACTGAAATGTTTTTGAATGATCTTCAACAAGATTTTTCTTCCATATGATATTAATGATATTGTTCAAAAATTCTGTGGGATCACCTTTCTTTGGAACAAGTACAAATATGCTTCTTTTCCAGTCAGTTGACCAGGTAACTGTCTTCCAAATTTCTTGGCATAGACAAGTAAGTGCCTCCAGTGTGGCATCTGTTTGTTGAAATATCTCAAGGGGTATTCGGTCAATTCCTGGAACCTTGTTCTTTTCCAATTCCTTCAGTGCAGCTTCGAATTCTCCCTTGAATATTATAGGTTCTTTGTCATATGACACCTCATGAAATAGATGAACATCTGTCAATTCTTTTTGGTACAGTGACTCTGCCTATTCCTTCCATCTTCTTTTGATGTTTCCAGTATCATTCAGTATTTTACCCATAGAATATCTCAAAAATACAACACATGGGTTGTATTTTTTCCTCAGGTATTTTCAGCTTGAGAAATGTTCTTCCCTTTTGCTTTTCTAATTTCAACCCTTTGTACATTTCATTATAATTATTGACTTTGTCTTCTCGAGCTGCTCTTTGAAATCTACTGTTCAGCTCTTTTATCCTCTTATTTCTACCATTTGCTTTAGCTACTCTCCATGCAAGGACAAGTTTCAGAGTCTCTCTGACATACATTTTGGTCTTTCCTTCCTTTCCTGTCTTTTTAATGACCTTTTGCTTTCTTCATGAATGACATTCTTGATGTCATCCCACAATTCCTCTAGTTTTCATTCATTGGTGTTCAATACATCCAATCTATTCATCAAATGATCTCTAAGTTCATGTGGGATATAATCAAGGTCATATTTTGGCTCTTGTGGACTTGTTTTAATTGTCTTCATATTCAACTTGAACTTGCATATGAGCAAGTTGATGGTCTGTTCCACAGTCAGCTTCTGTCCTTGTTTTGACTGAGGATATTGATCTTCTCAATTGCCTCTTTCCGCAGATGGAATGTATTTGATTCTTGTGTACTCCATCTTGTGAAGTCCATGTGTTTAGCTACCATTTAAGTTATTGAAATAAGATATTTGCAATAAATAAGCCATTAGTCTTGCAAAATTCTATCATGTAATCCTCAGTGTTATTTCTATGACCAAGGCCATATTTTCCAACTATCAATGATTCTTCATTGTTTCCAATTTTTGCCTTTTAATCAGTACTCTCTGTCAGTTTGACATACTGTGGTGGCTTGCATGTTGTTGTGAGGCTGGAGACTATGCTGCCAGTATTTCAAATGCCAGCAGGGTCACTTAAGATGAACAGGCTTCAAGGGAGCTTCCAGACTAAGACAGACTCAGAAGAAGGAAGAGGCTATCCACTTCTGAAAGAATTGGCCACTAAAAAACTTACAGATAGCAGTGAAACACTGTCTGATATATTACTGGAAAACTTAACAAATAGCTCTGAGACAGTGTCTGCTATAGTGTTGGAAGATGAGCCCCTCAGAAAGGAAGACACTCAAAATATGACTGGGGAAAAGCTGTGTGCTCCTAGTAGAGTTGTCCTTAACATGTGGATGGAATAAAGCTTTCAGAACCTCCATTTGCTAATGTGATATTTCTCAAAGTGAGAAGAAATAGCTACAAATAGCCATTAATAATTGGAACATGGAGTGTTTGAAGTATGAATCTAGGAAAGTTGGGAATTGTCAAAAATTAAATGAAATGCATAAAGCTCCATATTCTAGGGACTAGTGAGATAAAATTGACTGTTTTTGGCCATTATTAATCAGAAAACCATATGAAGTACTACACCAGGAATGACAAAATACAGAGGAATGCCATGGTATGCATCATCACAAAGAATGTTTCAAGATCTGTCTTGAAGTACAATGCTCTTAGTGATAGAATAATATCTATATGCCTATAAGGAAGACTGTTGTTGTTGTTATGTGCTGTCGAGTCGTCCCTGACTCACAGAGACCCCTCCTTGGGTTTCCGAGGCAGTATCACTATGGAAGTAGGATTGCCCAACCTTCCTTCCGAGGAGTGGCTGGTGGGTTTG
>NW_006922122.1:327057-332673 GCF_000298275.1 Orycteropus afer afer
TTGGTGATTGTTCCTCTGCAGTTATGCAGTGTGTTTTCTGTAGGCTTGCTTTTATTTATTTATTTATTTTTAATGTTGTTTTTGTCTAACTGGGTGGGAAGCAGCAACCATGACCATACAATGAAACCACACCCACACCTCCTGTAGCTCCACTTATTGAGTTAGAGCAACCATCCCTTCTCCATAAACTGGTCAATGATAAACAACAACCAAGAAGAGCCTGACTCATCGTTACTACTCTTCATGAACAGTTAATAGAGACCTAAATACAATAATCCTACAGGGTCTCGGAGACAACAGACTACCACAGTCCACACAAAGAAGCAAAATAAAGTGGTAGAAACAAGGGAGCAGAATACAGACACAGAGCACATGCCTGAGGAAGATGCAGCATAGGAACTCCCTGATAAGGAATTCAAAATAATTGTATTTAGGTACCTTCAAAAGATTGAGAGGCAGATCAAGGGAAACATTGAAAAGATAAAGGAAAACACAGACAAAACTCCAGAAGAATTTTGGAAGAAAATATAAGAATGTAATGACAAAATAAATAAATAATTAGAAATGATTCAAAATCTACAGATATAAATCCAGAAAATTAATACTAATTGTCAGAAATAGAGAACACAATGAAAGAGCAAAGGAGTAGAACTGAATTGATGGAAGTAAGAATTCAGGAGATTGAAGGCAAATACCTGAATACTTCTTTGGAAAGAGATAAATCAGAGAAAAGATCAAAACAAAATGAAGAAAGCCTAAGGTTCATGTGGGACACCATCAAAAGGAATAACCTACATGTCATTGGGATTCCAGAACAGGAAGAGCAAATAAAACCACTGAGAAAATTGTCCAAGATTTGGTGGAAGAGATCTTCCCTGATATGATGAAAAATGAGAATATATCCATTCAGGAAGTCCAACAAGCTTGAAGCAGCATAGACCCCAAAAGAAAATCAGCAGGCCATATCATCAAACTCATCAAAATCAAAGACAAAGAAAGAATCCTGAAAGCAGCACAGGAAAAACAAAAAGTTACTTACAAACGACAATCAATAAGAATAAGTTTTGATTTCTCAGCAGAAACCATGCAAGCAAGAAGGCAATGAGATTGTACATATAAAATCCTGAAAGAGAAAATTTTCCAACAAAGAATTATATAACTGGCAAAACTGCCCCTCAAATGTGATGGTAAAATTAAGAGATTTCCAGATAAGCAGAATTTTAGGGAATTTTGTTAAAATCAGACCAACTTTACAAGAGATACTAAAGGGAATCCTTTGAATGGAGAACCAATACTAACAAACAACAACCAACCATTAATACATAAGATGATATAACACAGAAATCAACACAGCTATGAACGTATCCAAAGTAAAATAAGCTTACAGGATTGTAAAGAGGTAACCAGAGACATCAGTTGGCAAATGAGGACAACTACAAAACAAAAAGGGGGAAAATAGTGCAGTTACAGAACTTCTAAATAGTGAGGAAATCAAGAGAGTTGCAAGATAGATTGGACTGTTCAAAATTGGGGAGAAAATTATAAATCACAAGGTAACCTCAAAGAAAAATGATAAAACCTTCACACCAAAATAAAAAAGAGTACAAGCACAAATATTTAGCAAATACTAAAATAACAATGAAGGAAAAACTAACATGATTCATAAACATAAGGAGCTCAGCACAGAAAATTATATGGAATAAAGAAACCATGAAAACCCATATAATGAAATGATAGAAACCAATTCATACTTGTTGGTAATTACACTGAATGCCAATGGATTCAATGAACTATTCAAGTGACAGAGAGTGGCAGACTGGATAAGAAAACATAACCCATCAATATACCCTCTACAAGAAACACACCTTAGAGACAAAGACAAAAATAGACTGAAAATCAAACGTTGGAAAAAGATCTATCAAGCAAATGGCAACCAAAAAAAAGTAAGAGTGACATTATTAATTTCTGACCAAACTGAGTTTAAGACAATAACCACCATGCGGGACAAGGAAAGACATTATATAATAATTAAAGGATCAATTGAACAAGAGGAGATAACCATAATAAATATCTATGGACCCAATGATAGAGCCCCAAAATGCATAAATCAGACTTTAAAAGAGTTGAAAAGGAAAATAGATGAATCCACAGTCATTGTGGTAGACTTTAATATACCACTTTCAATGAAAGATAGAACTGGAAAAAAACCTCAACAAAGATGCAGAAGAGCTAAACAATACAATCCATCAACTTGACCTTATAGACATCTACAGAACACTTCACCCAACAACAGAACAATATATATTCTTTTCCAGTACACATGGAACAATTTTCAGGATAGATCATATGTTAGGCCATAAAATAAGCCTTAATAAATTTACTAACATTGAAATATGCAAAGCATCTTCTCAGATCACAATGCTATTATTTTGAATTAGAAATCAAAAATAGAAAGATCAATGGAAAAAGATCAAACATATGGAAACTGAGCCACACCCTTCTCAAAAATGACTGGGTAATGGAAGAAATAAAAAATTAAATTAAAAATTCCTTGAATCAAACAAGAGTGAAAACACAACAAACCAAAATCTTTAGGACACAGCAAAAGCAGTGATCAGAGGACAACTAAAAGGAATAAATACAGAGATCAAAAGAAGACAGAGCCAAAATCAATACCTTAAACCAAAATCTCCAACAATTAGAAAAAGAACAAGAAAAGCCTAAAGTCACCAGAAGAAAGAAAATAAAAAAGAGTCAAGTAGAAATAAATGATACAGAAACTAGAAAGAAAACAGAAAAAATAACAAGACTAGAAGTTGGTGATTTGGAAAGATTAATAAAATTGAAAAACCACTGGCAAATTTAACAAAGGAAAAGAGGGAGAGAAAACAAATAACATAAATGAGAAACAAAGTGGGTGACATCACAACAGAACCAACTGAAATAAAACAGATAGTATCAGGATACTGTGAAGAACTGTACTCCAACAAGTTGGAAAAGCTAGAAGAAATGGACAGATTTCTAGAAACACATCACTTGCCTAAACTAACACAGACTAATGTGGAAAAGCTGAACAGGTCCATCACAAAAGAAGAAATTGAACAGGTCATAAAAAAAAATTACCAACAACAACAAAAAAGGTCCTGGCCCAGATGGTTTCACCGGAGTATTCTACCAAACATTCAGAGAACTGTTACCAATCCTACTCAAACTATTCTAAAGCATACAAAAGGATGGAATCCTGCCTAATTCATCTTATGAAGCAAGTATAGCCTTGATACCCAAACCAGGTAAAGACATCACTCAAAAGGAAAACTACAGACCAATATCCCTCATGAATATACATGCAAAAATCTTCACCAAAATCTTAGCCAATAAACTCTAACAACTTATCAAGAAAATTGTTCATTATGATCAAGGGTGGTTCATATCAGGTACACAAGGATGGTACAACATTAGAAAAACAATCAATGTAATCCACCACTTAAAAAAAAAAAAAAAAAAAAAAAGAACCACATGATCATATCAATAGATGCAGGAAAGGCTTTTGATAAAATCCAACACCAATTCCTGATCGAAACTCTCAGCATATTAGAAATAGACGGGCCATTCCTCAACATAATAAAGGGCATCTAGACAATATCAACAGCCAACATCAATGAAGAGATACTGAAAATATTCCCCTTACAAACAGGAACCAGACTAGGATGTCCTCTATCACCACTTCTATTCAATATTGTATCGAAAGTCCTAGCCAGGGCAATAAGGCAAAAAATGGGAAATCAAAGACATACTAATTTGTAAGAAAGAAGTCAAGCTATCCCTATTTGCTGATGATATGATCCTACACCTAGAAAACGCAAGAGACTCAGTCAAAAATCTACTGGAACTAATTGAGAGATTTAATATCGTGGCAGGATACAAGATCAACATCCAAGAATCAGTTGGATTCTGCTACACCAGCAAAGAGATTGCTGAAAAAGAAATAAGGAAGTCAATACCATTTATAATAGTTACAAAAAAAATAAAAATAAAAATAAAATACTTGGGAATAAATCTTACCAGGACACAAAAGACCTGTACAAAGAAAAGTATAAAAAAGTGCCTCAAGAAACCATATGAGATCTACATAAATGGAAGAACATACTATGCTTATGGACAGGAAGATTGAATATGGTGAACAGGTCAATTCTACTCAAAGCAATCTATACATTCAATGTAATCCCAATCCAGATTCCATCAACATTCTTTAAGGTTATGGAAAAACCAGTCACTAATTTTATATGGAAAGGAAAGAGACCTTGGAAAAGCAAAGCACTATCGAGGTAGAACAACAAAGTTGGAGGTCTCACACTGCTGCATCTCAAAGACTACTATACAGCTACAGTAATAAATACTGCCTGGTATTGGTATAATGATAAACACATAGACTAATGGAATAGAATTGAGAACCGAGAAATACATCCATTGACCTACAGTCAGCTGATCTTTGACAAAAGGCCTAAGTCCATTAAATGGGGAAGAGAATGTTTGTTTAATAAATGGTGCTGGCAAAACTGGATATTCATTTGTAGAAAAATGAAACAAAATCTGTACTTCACCCCATACACAAAAACTAACTCTACATAGATTGAAGACTTAAATGAAAAACCCAAAAACTAAAAAATCCCTCAAGGAAAAAGTAGGGGCAAATTTAGGAGGCCTGATATATGTCATAAATAGACTATCAAGCATAACTCAAAATGTACAAATAGTAGAAGAGAAACTAGACAAATGGGACCTTCTAAAAATTAAATTTTACATGTCTCCAAAGACTTCTCCAAAAGAGTTAAAAGAGAACCTTCAGAACGGGAAAAAATGTATTTAGCAATGACACATCTGACAAGGGACTTATCTCTAGAATGTATAGAAAGCTTCCTCATCTCAACAACATAAAAACAATAATCCGATAAAAAAAAAATGGGCAGAAAACATGAATAGACACTTCACCAAAGAGGATATTCATGGAGCCAACAAACATATGAAGAAATGCTCATGATCATTGCCCATTAGAGAGATGTAAATCAACAAAACAATGAGACAGCATCTTGCCCCAGCACTAGTACCAAAGTTCAAAAAAACAGAAAATAACAAATTAAGGCAAGGAGGCAGAGAGATTGAGACTCTCATGCACTGCTGGTAGGACTGTAAAATGGTACAACCACTGTGGAAAGAAGTGTGGTGATTCCTTAAAAAGTTGGAATTAGAAATGCCATTTGACCCAGAAATTCCATTACTGGGTATATATCCTATAGAAGTGAGAGCTAGAACAAGAAAACATATCTGCACACCCATGTTCATGGCAACACTATGTACATAGCCAGAAGATGGAAACAACCTAGGTGTTTATCAACTGAAGAATGGATAACCACACTATGTTATATACATACAATGGAATACTATGCAACCCTAAAGAATAATGTAGAATCAGCAAAACACTGCATTACGTAGATGAACTTGCAGGACATTATGCTGAGTAAAATCAGTCAATCACAGAAGGACAAATAATGTATTAGTCCGTTATTGTAAAAAGTCAGGGAAAGTTTTATATATGGAAGGAAATTTTCCTTGTTGGTT
>NW_006922122.1:334873-343117 GCF_000298275.1 Orycteropus afer afer
ATATATATATAAATATATATATAGCGCTAAGAATCTGTGAGCATTATAGAAGAAGGGAGGAAAAAGGGCTATCAATGTTATACTAAATTATAAAGAAAAGTGAGTAGAAAGAATCTCACTAGCTATATCTTTGAATGATTTACATTAATGTCCATCATCCAGAAGAATAGAATGCAAGGATAATGTGCATGAGTTTTAATCCAGAGCGAAAGAAAAAAAAAAATGATAAACACAAATATTTTCATTTTTTGTTCTTGAAAGTTATTTTTTTTTAACAATGGGAGTAAAACTAATATAGTAATGAAGAAATTTCAAAAATTGATCCTTGTAAAATAGTAGCTTTTAGTTTCCATGTTACATACTATTTCTACAAATATTACTGCTTGGCAATATCATTGATTAAATATGACATTTAATGCATTCCATAACTTTCAAATGAGAAGAAAAGGCTAGTGGTATTAAACCTAATGGTTTGTAAAGATAGTAGAATGAAAAATAATATCCACTGACATCTTCAACCAGATGATATGCTGTAAGAAAGGAAAAGGAATATATAATTTTTTTTTTTTTTCTTAAAAAATACTGATGATCTAAAATCTAATTTTACAATTCGCAAGTATACGAAGACTGAGTCTCATCTAAATACTGTTTGGTTATTGGAAATATATTACATAACGATTCCAATTTTGTTACATATTCCACTGGGTTTCTTTGAGTTTGTACAGAATGTCCAACATTTTCATTTACCAACTGAACAATTCAACATCTATATTCTTCCTTCTTATTCTTTATTTAATATTGATTAACTGTTATGAGAACTGTGAGATCACTGAATTTATCATTTCACGCAAAAAAAAGATTGGATTAGATGACATAACTCTATAATTCTAATATTCTTCTTCACTTTTGGAAAAAGTGATGCTTATCTTTTAAAGATTCTAAAATAGATATACATAAAAATAAAAGTGACATACAAGCTGATATATGTATCCAAAATGATTGCATAGCAAATATACCTCATTTGTATAAGGACACAACACACATTCATTCTCTATTTTCTTCCTTTTATTTACTGAGCATATATCGAATGACTACTCTGTGCTAGGCATTGGTCAAATTTCAGGATAAAAAAACTTCTTGCCCTCATGAGCTCATATTGCAGAATTAAGTTGGATTATTTTGATTAGCATTGAGTAGGCATTTGACTGCTAACTAGAAATCTGGTGGTTTAAACCCACCAGCCACTCCTCAGAAGGAAGACTGGGCAATCTACTTCTGTAGAGATACTGCCTCAGACACCCACAGAGGAGTCACTATGAATTGCAATTGACTCAATGGTAGTGAGTTTTGAGAAGTTGGTAAGGCATTTTGTTGGTATAGTTGGTAAAGCATTTGGCTGCCAACCAAAAGGTCCACAATTTGAACCTACTAACCACTCCATGGGAGCTCTGGTAGCATAGTGGCTAAGGCACTTGACTGCTAACCAGAAGGCTGGCAGTTCAAACCCACCAGCCACTCCTCGGAAGGAAGGTTGGGCAATCCTACTTCCATAGTGATACTGCCTCGGAAACCCAAGGAGGGGTCGGTATGAGTCAGGGCTGACTCGACGGCACATAACAACAACAACAACAACAACCATTCCATAGGAGAAAGATGTGGCAGTCTGTTCCCATAAAAATTTACAGACTTGGAGACTCTATGGGGGTCATTATGAGTCAGAATCAACTTGATGACAGTGGGTTTAGTTTGGTCATAGGTTGGTAGAACTGAAATGACAATAATTTAGGAATATGTAAATGTTTTGAAAGAAATGCATATTTTGTTACATTTTGAACTGGAAAATATCTTGTAGTCAGTAATCATGTGCAACCAACTAATAACAGGTGAATAAAAGCAAGCATGAAAATAAAGAGATGTGTTTAGCTGCTATTTGAGTAATTTGAACCATATATTCATTTGTCAGAAATAGTTAAAATTTTTAAGATTCTATTTTTAACTGAATATATGAGGAGGCAGAGACAAGATGGTATCCTGGTGAAATGTTCTGCTCAATTCCTCTATAACAGAGACCCAGAAAAACAAGTGAATGAGATATGGAGGATGATCCTAAAGCTCTGAGAATCAAATGAGAGGATAAAGAATTAGATTGACCACCTATTTTAAAGAGGAATGGAGCAAGGACAGTGATTGGGAACACAGAAGCCAGGGCCCAACAAAGAAGAACTATTTTGAGAAAGAAAAAACAAGGGCAGGGAGAAATCAGCTTCACAGAATCCACTCTGGGACAGAGACAGTATGGACAGATCTGGAGTGAATCAAGGTGAGCAGAATATGCACTGGATCTGAGAGAAGAAAATGCAGTAAGAGTCCCAATGTCATAGGTGATAGCATGAGGAGGGAGCCAGTGAAACGGGATGAAAAAACTCATTAGTAGTGAACACTAGTCATTTGGGTTGAGGGCCCATGTGAAGAGGAAGGCCTATGAGGTGTTGGATAGAGATGCTAGACTCTAGGTGACTCCCCACTTGGTTGAGTGTGTGTAGGAACTGGATAATTGGTTGTGCATGCCCAGAAGTTTGCAGTGCTAATGCCAATGAATTGTGTTCTGAGAGGTACTTTCTCTGCTTTCACTATCGTCCCATTGAGGAGGGATGAGTCCCCTTCTCACCCACACCGACCTGGTGAATAGGGGCACTCTCCTGGCTGCCCTCTCATCTGGTTTATTGGGCCACCTCCTCCCACTATCAGCCCAATCACGTGATCTATTGTACCTCAAACAGTCAGAACCAATGTCTGTGAGTCCATCTGCTTGTGCCATTGTCACTGACAGGTCTTCCTCTGATTGAATACATGGTGCTTGCACCTGCAATATCCTGTCTGAGGCACTTGAGTGTGTCAAGCTCCTACCTCTACAGCCATTCACTCTCTCAGAACACAACACAGCTTCCTGCTGCCACTGCTGCTGGGTGACCATACCTGGACCGATACTCCTTTTTTCTACTTCTTTTATTTTCTTTTTTTATTTTCCCTTTATCATTTTCTTTTTTCCCCACTTTTTCTTCCCTTTTATTGGTTTATTCCTGTTGGAGACCAAGAAAAAGACCCCCAAAAGAACATGATTGCAAGGCACATGTTCTAATTACAGTTAAGAGATAGCAAGGCCTCTCTGATGGTTGAATGTTTGCTTTAAGAGATGGCAAGGCCTCCCTTGTTGTTGGATGCTTGCTTGGCTCCAGCTTTGTGTTCCTGGGGCAGAACTTTGCCTCAGCAGAATGACTGTTAACCTGTTTCCCTAGAATAATGTTTTGCCCCAAGAATAGTATACCTTAGAAACCATTCTTTAGAATCATGTACCTTAACAATTATATTATGGTTTAGAATGACATATGTTAGTTATTATTTGTTAGTCCTGCAAGAGATATTAACCTAATTAATTATTCAATACATTTGGACATGGGAAAATGCTTTTGGGTATGGAAAAGGGTAAAACTTTAATTTTTAATTAATAGCTGGTTGTTATAAGGAAATATATGATTTTACTATAGAAGAATATTTGATTGAATAATTGATTGTTTTAAAGAAATATCAAGAATAGTGATATAATCATATGCTTATGTATAAATAGACCAGAGCAGATGTATCAGGGGTTGCTCTTGCAGAATACACAGGGCATCTGCCTGCCCCTGTTCCTTTTAAAAAGCCATTTAGCCTTTTGTGTTGCTTCATTTTGTGACCTGTGTGGTTTTGCCAGACACGGCATATTCCTCCACCATGTTCTTTTATTTTTAATCATCTTTTTACTCATCCGTCCAAGCCTCATTTTTTTTTTTTTTCATTTTTTTTCCCTGCTATATCCAATAGAGGGAGCTCTAGGGGTGTAATGCCTAAGGCATTTGACTGCTAACCAGAAGACTGGCAGTTCAAACCCACCAGCCACTACTCCTTGGAAGGAAGATTGAGCAATCTACTTCCGTAGAGATACTTCCTTGGAAACCCAGTGAGGGGTCACTATGAATTGCAATTAACTCGAGGGCAGTGAGATATCTAATAGGAGGCAGACATTAATTCTCCACTAGTCAGACTTACCTTCTGCACCTACCACCTACCACTTCATCCAATGGGTGAACACCACCACCTGCATCTATACTACTAGATCATGACAGGTGGTAGGCAACATTTGCTCTGCAGCTCCTCTTCATGACCAAAAAGGGAGACCTGAGCTCACATTCCCAATGATTACTCTTCCTACCTGGAGACTAGTGGTGAGTGCCCTAGTGGTGCCAAACTAGTAAGCAGAGAAGCACATCTGACCGCCAACCTGGATATATGTAAACAAAGAAACCAAAAGATCAAGTCAAGGTGAAACAAGCCAACACATAATAAAAAAATAAAAACAACTCCAAAATATCTAGGATATAACAGGTAACTTCATTTCAAACATAGAAACAAGACAAGATAGTGCAAGCAAGTGAACAAAATAAAAAACTAGGAAATCTCCCAGAACAGGTAATACAACTATCTGACAAGGCTTTGTGTATATGTAGATATATCGATGAAAAGGTATCTATTCAATATACACAATGAACCCCACACATGATAGACTCATACTGAAAGTCATAAAGAGATATCACAATGAGACATTCCAAAATGAGAGACAAGGAAAGAATTCTTGAGCAGAGCTTGGGAGAAATGAAATGTTATCTAAAAGGATAAGAAATTAGACTAAACTCTGATTCTAGGGCAGAAACCAGGCAGACAAGAAGGCAGTGCGATGACATATATAAAAAACTTGAAAGAAAAATAATTGAGAAGGAAGAATTATATATCCAGCAAAACGGTCCCTCAAATATGATGGGAAAATTAGGAAATTTCAGATAAATAGAAATAAAGAGAATTTGTAAAAACCAGAGCAACATTGCAAGAAATGCTAATGGAAGTCCTTTGGACAGAAACGAACACCAGAAGACAAAACACTAAGATTAGGATACATAACAACATCATCCAAAAACCAAAACAGAAAAAGAATTCTCAAAATTAAAATAAGCTCACAAGACTGAAAACAAAGAACAAGAGACGTCAATCTACAAATGATAACAACAACAAAACGAAAAGAGGGGAAAATTCCAAATTTCCAAATGGAAAGAAAGTCAGAATTATATCAATATAGGACAGACTGTGTTATATATTTGTTTATTAACTTTTTATATCAATTTGGGTAAAATTTTACAAAGCACGTTCTTTTTACATTCAACAGTTCATACACATTTTGTTTAGTGACACTGGTTACATTCCCTGCAGTGTAACTACTCTCTTCCCACATCTTTCCTGTAGGACTATCTCCAGGCATCTTTGATTTCCTCCACTCTTATTTGCTCCAGACAAAGAGAACGACAGCTGAATATTAAATGGACACTCACAAGCTTTTAAGACACCAGTCACTACTTACTAAAGATGTAGAACAATGTTTTTATATACCTGGTTTCACAAATTGAGCTTAATGTTCCACATGAACATGGTCTTCAGCCCACAAGCTCAGCAAATTGATCCCTCAAAGTGTTTAGTTGTGGCTAAGAATTCATTCTAACTTTGCCTCCTGTTAGGTTTAAACCATATATCAGTATATTTATGTTGTTGTTGCTATATGCTGTTGAGTCATCTCTGACCCACAGTGACCCCTCCTTAGGTTTCTGAGGCAGTGTCACTACGACATTGCCCAATCCTCCTTCGAGGAGTGGCTAGTGGGTTTGAACCGCCAACCTTCTGGTTAGTAGTCAAGTGCCTTAGGCACTACGCCACCAGTGCTCCTACAAATATATATGCAGGAATACTATCTGCCAAACCTATGTATGGTCATGAATATATTCCTATTCACCTTTCTGTATTTGATCTTCTTGCCTGTCTATGTATCCACTTACAGATTAGTGTTTGCTGTTACTGATAATGCACTACTGTGTATGAAATAGTAATAATCTTTATTGTCTATATCACTTATGCACCTCTTTGTGTCTTCCTTTTCCTTAGTGATATTTTGCTAGTCACATGCTTTTGTTGCACTGCATTTTCCTTCACTCATATCAAACCTGTTTCTTGATTTTCCATTTATTTTCCCTCTCTTCTCCTCCCCTCTCATCCCTGGTAAGTAACAAACAAAATTCCCTTCCCTGTGTAAACATTTCCTTGACTTTCTACAATAATAGATTCATGCAATAACTGTCCTTCTGTGATTCATTTATTTCACTCAGCATAATATCCCCCAAGTTCATCCACATGCACTGATCACTATTCTTTAATGTCGCAATAGTATTACATCGTGTTTATGTACCATAGATTTGTTATGCATTCATCTGTTGATGAACACTTAATTTGTTTCCACCTCTTTGCTATTGTAAACAATGTTGCAATGAACATGAGTGTGCATATATCTATTCCTGTCCTGGGAGTCCCCTCTTCAGGTGAGTATTTCTATTTTCAACATTTTAAGGAAATGTGATAATATTTTTCACAGTGGTTGTGCCATTTTACAGTCCCAACAGCAGTGTATGAGAGTTCCAATCTCCACATACCCTCCTCAATATTTGTTGTTTTCTGTCCTGTAGAACTTTGGTATTTTTTCTGGAGTGAGATGATATCTCATTGTTGTTTTCATTTGCATCTCTCTAATGGCCAACAATAACAAGTATTTCTTCATGTGTTTGTTGCCTGCCTGAATATCTTGTTTGGTAAAGTGTTTGTTCATGTCCTTTGTCCATTTTTGAAGTGTATTGTTTGTCTTTTTGATGATAATGCATTGGAGTTCTCTATAAATTTTTGTGATATATCAATTGTTAAATATGTCATTGCCAAATGATTTTTCCCAATCTATAAATTTTCCTTTTACTCTTTTGGGGAAGACTTTTGATGCACATAAGAATTTAATTTTTACAAAGTCCCTCTGATCTAATTTCTCTTCTGATGTATGTACATTTTGGGTTAAGTTTGTAGTCTATTACACCACAAATTAGGGCCCATAAGTTTGCCTCTATTTTATATTTGATGAAGTTTATGGTTTTGGGTTTTGCTTTGGATATGTGACCCATCTTGAGTTTATTTTTGTGTGTAGTGTGAGAAGTGAATCTTGTTTTAGTTTTCTGCAAATGGGCATCCAGTTCTCCCACCACCATTTGATAAGGAGACTATCTCTTCCCCATTGAATGGGCTTTGGCCCTTTGTCAAAGATTGTCTGTCCATAGGTGGATGGATATATTTATGGGTTCTCAATTCACTTCCACTTTTCTATGTTTCTATCATTGTAAAATACAGGGCTGATTCAACTGCTGTGACTATACAGAAAATTCTGAGGTCAGGGGGTATGAGACTTTCTACTTTGTTTTTCTTCTTTAGTAGTGCTTTGCGTATATGAGCTCTCTTTCCATTCTGTATAAAATTAGTGAGTGTTTTTTCCAAGTCCTTAAAAGTGTTGATGGAATTTGGATTGGGACTGCATTGAATCTAAAGATTGTTTTGAGTAGTACTGACATTTTTACAATTTTTAGTCTTCACATACATGGGCACAATAGGTTGTTTCATTTATGCAAGTCCCTTTTACCTTTTTGTAGAAGTGTTCTGTAGTTTTCTTTGTATATATTTTGTGTCCCTAGTAAGATTTATTCCTAAGTATTTTATCTTCTTGTTAGGTATTGAATGTGGTATTGTTTGCCTAATTCCCATTTCAGAATTTCTTTTCTGGGGTAGAGGAATCCAACTGATTTTTGTATGTTGATCTTGTATCCTGCAACTTTGCTGAATTTTTCAATTAGTTCCAGTAGTTTTCTTGCTGAATATCTTGAGTTTTGTATATATAGGTTCATGTCATCTGCAAGCAGAGATGATTTCAATTCTTTGGCAATTTTAATGTCTTTGTTGTCTTACTGCTCTGGCTAGATCTTCTAATTCAATGTTATATAGAAGTAGTCTTAGAAGGTATCCTTACCTGGTTATTCTTTTCAAGGAAAATGCTTCCAGTCTTTCTCCATTAAGAACAATGTTGCCAGTTTGTTTTGCATATCTATGCTTTACTATGTTGAGAAATTATCATTCTATTCTTATTTCGCTGAGAGGTTTTTTTTTTTTTTTTTCCCAGGAATTGGTGTTGGATTGTATCAAACCCTTTTCTACATCAATTGTTATGGTCATGTGGTGCTTTTTCTTTGTTTTATTTATATAGTGGAGTACATTGATTGTTTTTCTAATGTTGAACCATCCTTG
>NW_006922122.1:343662-349485 GCF_000298275.1 Orycteropus afer afer
TGCTAGTTTAGGTAACCTTTACATTTCTAGACATTTGTCCATTTGCTCTAGGTTTACAAATTTGTTGGAGTACAGTCTTTCATAGTATTCTGTTATTACGCTTTTTATTTTGATTGGTTCTATTGTATTGTATCACTTATAATTCATGTTGCTTCCATCTTCTCTTTTGTTTTCTTCTTTTAATTTGTCAGTGGTTTGTCGATTTTGTTAATCTTTTCAAATAACCAACTTCTAGTCTTGTTGATTTTTTTCTATCCCTTTTATGTTATCTGCACTGTTTATTTCTGCTCTGATCTTTATTACTTCTTCTGGACACTCAAGACTTCTTTTGTTTCTTTTTTTTCTAATTGTTGGGGTGGTAGAGTTAAGGTTTAACTTTGGTTCTTTCTTCTTTTTTGATGTATGCATGAATTGCTATAAATTGACTTCTGAGGACTGCTTTAACTGTGTCCCAAATGTTTTTGTATGTTGTATTTTCAATCTTATTTGTTTCTAACTTATATTATTATTATTATTACTATTTCATACTTTATTTCTTCTGTTACTCAGTGTTTCATGAACAGTATGTTTTCCGGTTTCCAGGTACTTGACTTTCCCCCTATCTTCCTATTTTTGATTTCTAATTTTATAGTGTTATGATAAGAGAAGATGCTTTGCAGAATTTCAGTCTTTTTAAATACATTAAGAGTTGATTTGTGTGCTAGAATATGGTCTCTTCTGGAAAATGATCAATGTGCACAGGAAAAGAATTTGTATTTTTGTTTGGTTGACTAGAGTACTCTGTATATGTCTATGAATCAAGTTGGTTGAATGTGTTGTTGAGATCTTCTGTATCTTTGTTGAGTATTTTTTTTTTCTGTGAAATTTTCTGTCCTTTATTGAATGTGTGCATTAATGCCTCCTACTGCTATTGTATGATTGTCTATTTTCCTTTCCATCCAGTTAATATTTGCTTTATATAATTCAGGGCTTTCTCATTGGGTACGTAGATACTTATAATTGTTTTGTCCACTTGGTTTACTGACCTTTTATCGTTATTGAATGTTCTTTCTTGTCCTTTGTACTAGATTTTGCCTTGAAGTCTCTTCTATTAGAGATTAATATTGATACTGTTTTTTTTTTTTTTTTTGCTTGCCATTAGCTTGATATATAATTTTTCATCCTTTCATTTTTTATTTATTTTTCTTTTGTCTTTATGGTGAGTCTCTTGATGAGTCTTGGTGACTTCTCCAATCTGCCACTCTCTTTTTCTTGATTGGAATATTTAATCCATTCACATTTAGCATAATTAATGATATGTATTGATTTATTATTGTCATTCCTTTGTGTTTTCTGTTGTGGTGCTAATGGTTTCTTTGTTCCAAATATTTTTCTGTGCTAAGTTCACTCTGTTATCAAATTTTCTTTTCTTTTTCTTCATTATTGTTGCTTTCATGTTTACTAAGTCCTTGTGATTTTCTTCCTTCTTATTTTGGTTTTAAAAGCTTTATTAATTTTCTTTGTGGTTGTACCCTGGAGCAAATATTTTTCTCCCTAAGTTTGGAATAGTCTCCTCCATATTGACAATTCCTGACTTCCTCTCTATAAAGAAGTTTAATAATTACATCATTTATTCCCTCTCTTTGCTTTGTAGTTAGTATCAGTTATTGATTTACTCCTCTGGTTCTGTATTTTCTGTTTTTTAAGCTTATCTTTGATTTTTTTTTTTTTTTTTCAGGGGTTGTTTTTGAGGTGTCATATATCTTAATCTTAGGTTGTTGTCTTCCATTTTTGGTTTTCTGTTGGGAAACTTATTTTAACAGTTCTTGTAGGCTTTGTCTGGTTTTTACAAATTTCCTTAATTTCTGTTTGTCTGGCAATGTCTTTAATTTAACATTATATTTGAAGGACACTTGGGCTGGATAAATAATTCTTGATTAGCAATTATTTTCCTTCAAGATTTTGTATATGTCATCCCATAGACTTCTTGCCTGCATGGTTTCTACTGAGAAATCAGAGCTTAGTGATTGGTTGCTACTTATAGGTAACAATTCATTTTTCCCAAGCTACTCTCAAGAGTCCTTCTTTGTCTTTGGTTTTACAATGTTTGATTATGATGATTCTTGATGATTTTCTTTTGAGGTCTATCCTGTATGGCGTTTGTTGATTTATTGAATGGATATTTTTCATCTTTCATGATATTAGGTTTTTGTTTTTTTTTTATTTTTTCCCCTCCATTTCTCCACTTGCTCTGGAATTCCAATCAGGCCTATGTTATTTATTTTAGTATCATCCCATATAGCTCTTAGATTTTCTTCATTTCTCTTCAGTCTCTATTCTTATTTTGCCTCATTCCAACTGGTGTCAAGAGATTTGTCTTCTGGCTGGGATATGTGTTGATCAGCTACCTCAATTCTACTCATGTCTTTCCAATGTGTTATCTAGCTCTGAATTTTAGTGTCCATCTTCTGGATATCCAATTGCTGTTTTTGTATGATTTCTAATTGTCTATTTACTTTGATATCTTGTTTTTGTATGGTATTCAATGGTATTCTCTGTCTTTTCCTTGTTTCTGTTTATAGTAGCCTGGAGCTCTTGGAAGGATTTTACACACACACACACACACACACACACACACACATATATATTGAATTCCTTCTCAGGTTGTTCTATTTCCTTATCTTCCTCGGGAGAGTTCTTAGTTCTTTATTTTGATCACTTCCTTCCACACTTTATCCTGTTTCTTCATCTGAATTGAAGTTGTCAGTTGTCTCCAAGAAATTTTGAAGTTATTGTTTTTATTTTTGGATTGTGTGTAGGTTTATTTAAATATATTGAAATGACTGGGGTAACTGTGGTGGGGAGAAGTTTTGCCCTTATTTGGAGGGAAACTGTATTTTGGGGCAGAGCATGGCTTTCTGGATGTGATTCACTGGTATGGCTCTGGCACTCTTTTGAGCACATGCAGCATTTATTCACATCCTACCCAGCCATTAAAAGTAAAATGTCACCCTGATATCTTCTTTTTTAACCACTCCAACACAGCCTTTTTAGTTTGAAGAGGTGGTAGTTGCCTACCATGAATGAGCCCTGCCTTGAAAGAGGAAGCTGCAGAGTTGTGTCTCTTGTTTCTGGGTGAAAAAGTTCTCTCAGTCCTTTAGGTCCTTAGTGGGAGAAGTTTCAGCCCCTGACTCACTTTGGTAGAGGTGGAGATTTCCATGGGTCGGGGTTGTTGAGGGTGGGGCTTCTCTATTTACTGGGTCACTGACTGCAAATAGAGAATTTAATGCCATGCAAAGGGAAGGTGCACATTTGTTAGATGAGAGAGTATATCCCTCCTATCTCAATTCTGGAGTGGGTGTATTGTCTCTCCAGTCTCACACAGCTGCTTTCCCTGATTTTGCCCAGATTCAGTCAAGCAAGAAATTGTCTCAAGGCCAGCCTCTTCAACTGCTCCAACACAGGCTTTTCGTCAGCCCAAAAATGGTTTCTGCAAGAGGGATGGTGAGTTAATTTTCTTTCTGCTGTATTCCTCCCTCCATGGCCACCTGTGCCACTTGTAACTCAGACCCATTTCCTGCATTATTCCTTCCCAGCTCCTTCAAATCTATCACTCACCTTGAATTCCTCCAGATTTCTTTTGTGGATTCTCTCCCTGCCTCCAGCTTTCTTGTCAGCATCTGTGTTTCTCTTCAAGATGTCCCATTTCTGATGTTCTCAGCCTCCTCTCTCCCCAATCACTAATCTTGTTCCATTTCCCTTTCCAATCAACTCTCAATGTAATTTTTTGTCTTCCATTTTATGCTCAGAGTTCCAGGATCACTATTTATGTCTGTTTCTTTCAGTATCTCAGAGCTCTGCTGTAGAAGGTATTGGTGGAATGTGTTAGCAGGATACAATTTTGTGTCCATCTTCTTCTATCAGAACAGACTCAAAATTGCAAAACCAAATCCAGTACAATACAGTTGTTTCTGACTCAGAGCAATCCTATGCGACAGGGTAAATTTTCACTGTATGATTTATAAGGCTGTAATCTTTACAGAAGCAGAGTACCTGATCATTCTCCAATGGAGCAGCAGGTGGGTACAAGCCACTAACTTTTTGGGTGGCAACTGAATGACTTACCCACTGTGCCACCAGAGGTCCTGAATTATTGGAAAGAGATTACTTAATAAAATTGAACTCTAGATTACACTTTCTTTCAAATAACTTTTCCTCAACCAGAATAGATATAGATACAAAGTAGAAAATACATTACAATACCTCATAAAAGTATATTTATGTAGATGATGTAAAATCTCATAAAATAATTAAATTAATAAGGCATATAAAATAATGGAGCAGAATAGAACTGCTCCATAGGGTCCCCAAGGATACAAATCTTTACAAAATCAGACTGCTTCATCTTTATTCTGTGGAGCAACTAACCTTTTGGTTATCAGCTGAATGCTATAACCACTATGCAACCAGAACTCCAGTTTCAAAGTCAGGAAAACAAAAATTACTTACAGTGTAATCACAAAGAATATTAATAAACTTTTATCTAAATTAATAAGAAAATCATAAGGACTAAGTAACAGCATAAACCCAGCCAGGAGCTGATTGTGGAACAGACCACCAACTGCTCATATGCAAGTTCGACTTGAAGTTAAAGACAATTAAAACAAGTCCACTAGAGCCAAAATATGATCTAGAATATATCCCTCCTGAATTTAGAGACCATCTAAAGAATAGATTTGATGTATTGAACACCAACAACCGGAAGCCAGATGAATTGTGGGATGACAGCAAGAGCATCATCCATGAAGAAAGCAAGAGATCACTAAAAAGACAAGAAAGGAAGAGAAGACCAAAATGGATGACAGAAGAGACTCTGAAACTTGCCCTTGAGTGGAGAGAAGCTAGGGCCAATGGAAGAAATGACAAGATAAGAGAGTTGAACAGAAGATTTATAAGAGCAGTTCGAGCAGACAACCAATTACTATAATGAAATGTGCAAGGATCTGGAGTATGAAAACCAAAAGAGAAGAACGCGCTCAGCATTTCTCAAGCTGAAAGAACTGAAGAAAAAATTTAAGCCTCGTGTTGCAATATTTAGAGATTCTATGGGGAAAATATTGAATGATGCAGGAAACATCAAAAGACGATGGCAGGAATACTCAAAATCACTGTACCAAAAGGAACTGGTTGATCTTCATCCATTTCAGGAAGTGGCATAGGATCTAGAACCAATGGTACTGAAGGAGGAAGTCAAAGCTGCAATGAAGGAATTTGGGAAGAACAAAGCTCCAGGAATTGACAGAATACCGATTGAGATATTTCAACAAACGGATGCCCCATTGGAGGCACTCACTCAGTTATGCCAAAAGATTTGGAAGACAGCTACCTGGCCAACTGACTGGAAGAGATCCATATTTGTATCCATTCCAAAGAAAGTGATCCCACAAATTGTGGAAATTATAGAACAATATCATTAATATCATACACAAGTAAGATCTTACTGAAGATAATCAAAAACGTTTACAGCAGTATAGTGACAGAGAACTTCCAGAAATGAAAGCTGGATTCAGAAGAGGATGTGAAACAAGGGATATCATAGCTGTTGTCAGATGGATCTTGGCTCAAGGCAAAGAATACCAGAAAGCTGTCTCCTTGTGCTTTATTGACTATGCAAAGGCATTTGATTGTGTGGATCATGTGAAATTATGGATAACACTGAGAGGAATGGGAATTCTCGAGCACTTGATTGTACTCATGAGGAAACTGTACCTTGACCAGGAGGCTGTCATTTGAATGGAACAAGGGGACACTGCATGGTTTAAAATCAGGAAGAGAGTGCATCAG
>NW_006922122.1:350300-353231 GCF_000298275.1 Orycteropus afer afer
GAAACAACTCGATGGCACCTAACAACAACAATAATTAACATAAAATCAACAGAGAGGAAAATGAAAAGAAAATCTGATAGAAAAATGAACTTACACAGAAAAATATTTGGATCAAAGAAACTGTCAATATCACAAATAAAAAGAGTAACATCAGTAAATTCATAACTATTAATAATTACAGTTAATGTGAAAAGATTAAATATGCCATTCAAGTGAAAGATAATTGCAGAATGTGTAAGAAAACAAGACCCATCAACATGCGGACAACAAGAGAATCACCTTAGGCAAAAAGATAAAAATAAATTAAAAATCAAAAGATGAGAAGATATATTAAGGCAATTTGAAGTATGAAAGTGCAGGAGTGGCAATATTAGTTTCTTAAATAATAGACTTTAAGACAAAAACCAGAATAAGAGACAAAGAAGGACATTATATAATTATATAAGGGTCAATTTAGGAAGAGGAATTAACCATAATAAATATTTGTGTACCCAATGAAAGCTGCCCAGAATACATACAGCAAACATTGATAGAATTAGAAGGAGAAATGAACAACTCCACAGTAGTAATAGGAGAATTTAATACACCACTTTCAAAGAAGGACAGAACAACCCGAAAGACGCTTAAAAAAAGCTACAGAAAATATTAACAAAGCCATCAAACAACTTGCTCTCAGATATATATGGAACATTTCACACAATAAAGAACAATATGCATTATTTTCTAGTGTATATCATCATTCTTCAGAATACAATGTATGTTAGGGCACAAATCAAGCCTTGAAAATCAAAAACATGGAAATACTACAGGACATTTTCTCAGATTACAAAACTATAAAATTAGAAATAAATAATAGGTAGATCAGAGGGGAAAAAAAAAAAAATACATGGAAACTGAATACTATCCTGCTGAAAAAAACCAATGGGCAAATATGAAATAATAATAATAATAAAAATTCCCAGAAGCAAATGATAATAAAAACACAACAGGCCAAACCATTGGGAAATAACAAAAACAGTAATCAGAAGTCAATTTATAGCAATAAATGCACTCATCAAAAAAGAAGAAAGAACAAAACACGTATCTAAACTTAAAAATTCCAAGAGTTAGGGAAAAAAAAAGCCTACAGTCTCCAGAAGAAAGGACATAATAAAGATTAGAGCAGAAACAAATGAAACAGAAAAACAGTAGAATAAACAAGACTAGAAGTTCCTTATTCAAAAAGATTAACAAAATTGACAAATCACTGGCAAATTTAATTAAGGAAAAGAAAGAGAAGATGCAAATAATATGAATGAAAAATGAAATGGGCAAAATCACAACAGAACCAACTAAAACAAAAAGGATAAAACAGAATACTTAGACGAACTGTGTTCAAATTTGAAAATCTGGAAGAAATGGATAAATTTCTAGAAACACCGGGCATACCTAAGCTAACACAGAATGAGATAGAAAATTTGAACAGTCCCCTCACAAAAGAAGAAATTAAAAAAAAACTCCCAACAAAAACAATACTGGCCCAGACAGCTTCACTGGAGAATTCTACAAAATACTCAGAGAAGAGTGGACACCAATTCTATTCAAACTGTTCCAGAACATTAAAAAAAGTGTGAAAAAATCCCAAATTCATTTTATGAAGCAAGGATCACCCTGATACCAAAGCCAGATGAAGACACCAATAAAAATGTAAATTACAGACTAATGTCCCTCATGAATTTAGATGCAAACATTTTCAACAAAACTCTAGCCAATAGAATCCAACATTATTTACAAATAATGCATCATGCCCAAGTGGGATTCATACAAGGCATGCTGAGCTGGCTCAATATTAGAAAAACAATGCACATAATCCGCTATATAAATAGGACAAAGAAAAAGAACCACATCAAAGGAGGGAAGTCATACACATTCCTGATAAAAAAAAAAAAAAAAAAACTGTCAGTAAAATAAAAACAGAAGGACAATTCTTCAGCAAATAGTGAGTGAAGAGCACAATATCATTTAAGAAAAGGAAGACACAAAGAGTTGCACAAGAGCTGCAGACGACAAAGATAAACATTATTACATAAGCAATCCTACTTTATCAATAATAACAAACATTGACCTATGAATGGATACATATGTAGACTGGCAAGATGATCTAGTCATTATGGGCAAATAGGATAATACCAAAACCATATATAGATTTGCCAGACCATGTTTCTACTTATGTATTTCTATGGGCAGCAAAGATGTCCATGTATATACTATAGCTAAGATGGAGCAAAGTTATAAAAACTTCTCAGCCACTACTGAACACTTTGATGGAGTTTGTTTCTGAGCTGTGAGCTCAGGACCATAATCAGAGGGGACGTCAAGTTCAATGGGCATAACATTGTCCACAGAGAAAATGTTTTACATCCTACTTTGGTAAGTAGTAACTGGGATCATAAAACCTAGCAAGTCCCCATCTAAGGGGCAACTATTTGTCTTTCCTCATCCAGAACAAAGAAAAGTGAAAAAAATCAGGACATAATGGAAGCAATTAGTTGATGGGACTATTTGACCACATGAACCTCAGTCTCTATGACCTTGAAACAAGAATAACTAGATGGAGCCTAGCCTTTCCATCTTGTTGGAAAGGGATCATAATAGAGGATTTTGAATCCTCTATTTCCCACTGAATACAGTGGGGAAAAATGTATAACACTCAAAATAATAAGGAAGACAAGGCTTACTGGCCTGATAGAGACTCCTGGATGGCCCAAGACTATGGTCTTTACTAAACCTTTAAGCCTGGAACTGTGGCTCAACTTTCAGGCAAAAAATAGACAGGCTTCTTGTTGTTGTTGTTATGTGCCATCAAGTCAGACCCAACTCACAGTGACCTTCCTTGGGTTTCTGAGGCAGTATCACTATGGAAGTAGATTGCTCCATCTTCCTTCCAAGTAA
>NW_006922122.1:353631-365471 GCF_000298275.1 Orycteropus afer afer
ATACATGACACATGAATATAGATATTTTCAAGTTGTCTATTTAAGTGGTCATTTATATGTATTAATTTAGCTACAAAACTCACATGGTCTAGTAAATGATCTTTCTGATTGGATGTGATAAATTATAAAATGCTTTTAAACTGAGTGTCCTGACCATCTCAGAATAAAACCAAAAGAGTAATGTAGATTGGTCATCCTCCTTCTTCATTTTCATCTGCTCCTTCTCTTCTTTCTTATTCTAATTCTACTGCATTGCTTTCTCTGCTTCTGCTTTATTTGTTCCATGCATTTATGCTCATCTTCCTCTTTTTCAACCTCCTCTTCCCTTCCTTCTTTTTACTTATTTTTTTTCTTTTTACTTCTCCACGTTCTTTCTCTTTCTCTTCCCTTTACTCATTTTCTATTTCTCTGCTTTTCTTTGATCTTCTTTTTCCACCTGTATTTATTTCAAAACACTCAAATTAATATGAAAACAATATCCATTTTCTTAATTTGCATGTTTAATCACTATCTTAAGACAAAGATTAAAGATAGATTTTCAGAACCCCAAAGGGTATTAATGGATATCCTAATTTCAGAGCTCTAATTTTACCAAAGCTGCCCTAAGGCAGTAATAGATCATTTTTCACACAGTACACTGAATAGAATATAAGTACAAATATCCCTTGGATCAACAGCCTAGTATTTTATGATTGTATTGTCTTTACTAACATAATTTAACTCTAATGCCATCTAAAGTGGAGTTCAATTACCTAACTGGAATGGAACAATGAAATATACTATATTAGCTAAAATTTATAGAAGCTAAAATTTATATTTGGCAAAGGTAGACCTTCATGATTTGCTTAATAGCCTAGACAATTAGATTGCTATTTCAACTCCACATTGACAATTTTAAATTACTAAAGCTTAAAGGGGTAAGCAATAGCTTTGTCAACTAGGAAATATCATACAATTAAGAAAAAAAAAAGAAGAAAATATTTTTTTTCTGTTATTGTTTTATTACTGCAAACCAACCTTTTTTAGTTTTAATATTTGACATTGATTTTTTTTTTAATTTAATGAACTACTTATCTTTTATTCTTATATTGGTCAAAGATTCTTATTTTGTTTGTACCACTGAAATTCATTCTTTATGTGGTGCATCTGTCATCACCTAAGTCAGAATAAGAGTCGTAGTATCAATGCTTAAAAGTTCTATAAATTAATTACTATATTTTATTTGTCCTTAATTTTTTTAACATAAGTCAAATATTTTCATGAAAATGTATTTTAAACAATCATCAATTTTATTACTGTGAATCACTTGTATACTGCTAGGCAAACATCATTCGCTAAGAGGAATGTGTGCTTGTTTGTATTATCTCACATGTATTTAGAAAATACATATAGGTACATATTTGAAAACCAGTAAACCTCCTACAGAGAGTATCACCATCACTGTAGAGTTAATTGTGTGCCCTTCCTTGAGAACACCCTTGCAACTCCCAAAGCCACCTCTTGTTGTTGTATATACCATGAGCTGATCCTAAGCCACAGCCATCCAATAAGATAGAGTAGAATGCCCCATATTGTTTGTTATGCTGTGAATTTTATGGGAGCAGATTACCAGGTCTTCTTTTCTGGGGAACATCTAGTAGGTTCAATCCTTAGCTGCTGACTGTTTAACCACTGTTCCACCAGGCCTTCTTTGAGAGGTGACTATTCTCCTGCAGTTGACTATCTTCCAATGAAAAATAGTATGGAAAATCTCTAATTTATCAATGTCTGACTTACATATAACCTACAGTTAAGAACCATCCTCCAAACATCCTATTATATTAAAACTTTGAGGTACATAAAACAATTTGCAATAAAAATATGAACTACTTTGTGACATGTATAAAAACAGTATTATTACTGTATTATTATGTTAAAGATGTTTCAGTGTATCTAGAATACTTTCTTCAACATTTTTTGTACATTGGAAGATAAACTGAAAATGACAAACATTTGACTAATTGACATGAGATACAAGTCATACCTAACTGTTTCAACTTACAAACTCAACTTAGATAGGTGTAGGAATGGAACTAATTCATAATCTAGGTGTGGTGGTTACGTTTGTGTGTCATTTTGTCTGAGCCTGGTTGAGTGGCTGGGCAGCTGAATGTAGTTACAACCCATGGTGAGATTAGGAATTAAGTCCATGGTGGAATCTATTGGAGCAACTAAGTAGCTGCTTTGGGTATGTGATCTTCTCACATATAAGAAGCAGCTTTGGGAATGGTCTCTAGTTTATGGCACGCTTGGGTCCTGCATGTAGCTGTGTCATTGTTCAGCAGCCTGCTATTCTCTGCCAACCTTGGGACTTACAATGGACTTGAAATATTGGCCTGTCATGTGGTTTGGTAAAATCAGGACTGTGCCATTTTATTTGCTACCCTTGGGCTTGTCAGCCTCAGCAGCCAATAGCTGCCTGAGTGAAGAGATGCCTCTAGCTTCAGCTGGCTGGGAACAAGAGGTAGAGCTGAAGCCCAAGGTCGAGGGCCTTTCACACAGCCCCTAGAGCTTGGCACTTTGAACTCAGACTTCTAGCTTCCCAAACTGTAAGAGAATAAACTCCTGTTTATTAAGGCCATCCCATTTGTGGTATATTTCCTGTCAGAGGAGTACTAGGTCACAAGAACACTAGGGACTACCTGTATTTGCTCACTTCTTTAGGAGTCTGTGAGTGGTGCAAGTGGTTAACACACTGGACTGCTAACAGAAAGGTTGAAAGTTTGAGTTCACATAGAGTCATCTTGGAAGTAAGACCTGGTAATCAACTTCCAGAAAATCAGCTATCAAAGGACTATGGAACACAGTTATACTCTGACACTTATGTTATTACCATGAGCTGGAATCAACTCCACAGCAACTGGTGTTGTGATTTTTCACTTCAGTTGGAATCCATAGACATTTTAGTACTTGCATATTACTCTTTAGGAAGGTTTCCTTACTGTAATGTTGGCTACCATTTATTAAGAGCTTAACAAATGTCATCTTTTTGTAAGTCATTTCCATATAAAATATCATTTTGTTTTTGTAGTAACTCTCAATTACATCCTCAAGATTTCATTTCACAAATGAAGAAACTGAGGCTTAGTCAGGTTAAATAATTACTTAAGTTACACAGATAGAACCTGGAATACCTTGTATCATGGCAAATATGGTAGTGAACAAGCTACTGATGGTAGATTTCTCCTGCAATGACTTGTATGTTGCTATGATGTTAGAAGCTATGGTATAGGTATTTTGAATACCAGCAGACTCACCATAGTGGACAGATTTCAGTGGAGCTTTCAGACAAATAAAAACTAAGACAAACTAGAAAGAAAGGATTGGCAAGCTACTTCTGAAGGTTGGCCAATGAAAATCATATAGCTCAAACAGAACATCATCCTATTTGTTTCTTTGGACATGTGCTCAAGAGAGATCAAGAGCTAGAAGATAACATCACATTTGGTGATGTCGTGGGCCAATGAGAGCATTGGAGACAATATCCACAACAATGGACTCAAATATGCTGGCAATTTTTAGCATGATTCAGGGCCAGGCAACATTCAGTTCTGTTGTATGTAAGATCTCCATGAGTTTTGGTAGACTCCCTGGCAGCTAACAGCAAAAACATCTTATAATAGTCAATTTGCACTTTATGATGACCACTTTGACTATGGTGTAGGATTGACTAAAAGGGAATAAGACAGTAGAGAGAGAGAAAAATAAGAATGCAAGTGAGAGGGATTTGTGGTAAGAATGAAAATAATCTTGATAAGGAGGGAATACACAGAACTTTAAGGTAGATCAGGTGTTGGGGAGATGAGAAAGATGAAGCAGTCATGAGTAATGCTCAAGTTCTGATTTAAGATCTATTTATACAGAAATAAAGGAAGATTAAATATGAAATACTTCACAATGAGTTCTGGGTTTGATTTGTGGTGTTTGAATTGTTCACAAATCTTAGCTTTGTGAGTAGATGATGATTAGATGTTTTATTCAGATATTTTCTCTTTCTGTAAATGCACATTAATATGATGAATTGCTGTATTTGAAAAAAAATGCATACATAAATTTCATTAATACCATCATCTAAAATTACAGTATTACAATGGATAACAACTCTGATTTCTTCAGAATCAATATACAACTTTTGACTAATGAAATATAACAATATATTGATGCACTCAGTTGAATATAAATCCTTCACTATTTTACTCTCATTCTAATAGTGAAGGTAAACTTAGTTAGAAACTGATTAGATGGTTAATTGCCAATCAAGTAAAATGTTATGTGTTTGAGAATACATTTTTTTAAACAATTTTGTAAAATATTTTTTTAGTTTGAATTAAATCTCACCCTTATACAAGTGGTTTGGTGTGCAATTGTATGTGTATCTGTGTGTGCACTCTAAATTCTATTCTAATATTATCAGTGACTGATAATGTCTTTCAACTTCTTTGACTACCACCATCCTGAAATTAAAATCTATCAATGATATATTTCTCTTGAAATAATTTAAATAATACTGTTTTTATACATGTCACAAAGTAGTTCATATTTTTATTGCAAATTGTTTTATGTACCTCAAAGTTTTAATATAATAGGATGTTTGGAGGATGGTTCTTAACTGTAGGTTATATGTAAGTCAGACATTGCAACATAGCAACAACTGGGAGGAAGACACTAGACCTGACAGTGCTTTATTCTGCTGTGCATGGTATTGATATGAGTCAGAACCAGATTGATAATAATCAACAGCAAGAATAAAACTGTACTATAAAAGGGGACAAAATAATACAAAGTTTTAGTTTCCAGTATGAATAAATTAAAGCAGTAGTTGGCAGTAAAAGTCAAAAGCTGTCACTAAGGACTTGAGAATCTATAAAAATAATGTACATGATTTTAAGCTGTGATCTTGAGTACTGGAAAAAAGATATAAAACAATCAAAATGTAGATTCACAAAATGCAATGGATCCTAAATATATGTACAATAGAAGACATAAAGAGAAAGGAGGGTTAAAGTATAATACAAGGAATCAATTAGATTCTGGATGATAAATAGAAAAATTTAACCTTCACCTTTTAGCTCTTATAAATTGTTGGGAAGGTACATCTGAGTGTCAACTAAACTTTCAACATGATCATCACGATCAATGCAGAAAATGCATTTAACAAAAATAAAAATAAATAATTTAAAAAATCATGGTTAAAACACTCAACAGCAAGGAATAGAAGAAAAACTTATTAATATGATAAGGCAGAGTTAAGAAAAACCTACAGATAACATAGTACTAAATGGAGAAAGACCAATAGCTTTCGGTTTAAGATCAAGAGTAAGATAAGGATGGTGACTGTCACACACTGTCACAACTTCTAATCAATATTATACTGGAAGTCTTAGCCAGAAGAGTTAAAGAAGAATAATAAATAAGAGAAATTCAGACTTGGAAGAAATAATTAAAACTGTTCCCATGTATGATATGACCTTATAAATAGAAAAACTCAAATGATATTAGAGCTTACAAATAAATTTAAAAAGTGAAGAATACAAGATCAACACACAGAAACTAATTGAATTTTTATGTATTGCCAATGAGCAATCCGAAAAGAAAATTAAGGAAGTGAATTCATGTACATTAAGAAAAAAAATAAAATAAAAAACGCCGTGGAGTAGGATCCAACTCATAGAGACCCTTCTTTGGGTTTCCAAGGCAAGGTGGTATCACTACGGAAGTAGATTGCCCAATCTTCCTTGTGAGGAGTGGCTGGTGGATTCGAACCGCCAGGCTTTCTGGTTAGCAGTCAATTGCCTTAGGCACTAGCACCTAAATAAATAAAACATCTAAGAATAAATTTGATTAGAAAAGTAATGTATGCTTAACATTGTAAAAAATTATGTAAAGAAATTAAAGTAGGTCTAAATAAATAGATTGAAATTTAATATTGTTAAAATTTCAAGAATACTGAAAGTGATTTGTAGACTCAAACCAGTCTCTGTTAAAATTTTAACTCCCTTCATTGCAGAAATGGAAAAGGCAATCATCAAATTTATTGGAACTGCAATGGACCCCAAATAATCAAAGGAGTCTTGGAAGAAATAAAAAAAAACTAAAAGGTATCATACTCCCTGACTACAACACATACTACAAGTTACAGTAATAAAAGTAATCTCACAGTGCCTAATACTGGACATATATACTTATGGTCAATTGATTTTGAGAAGTATCAAAGGCCATTCAATAGGGAAACAATGAACAGTACTGGGACAAGGGGATTTCTACATTCAAAGGAAAGAAACCTGATGTGTTATACAAGGATTACCTCAAAATTAAAGAATTAAAATAATAAAACTCAAAGAATCATAAATGTGTTGCTACAATACCTGATTATTACTGTTTAATGTATTTGGCTATTAACCTAAAGCTTAGTAGTTTGAACCTACCTGCTGCTCCATGAAAGAAAGATGGGAAAATCTGATTCTGTAAAGATTTATAGCCTTGGAAATCCTATGGGGAAGTTCTTCTCTGTCATACAGAGTCACTGTGGTCAGAATTGATTCCATGGCAATAGATTTGGTTTTTGTTTTTTTTTTTTTTTAGTTTAACATACCTCATACAGGAGCTCTGGTAGCACAGTGGCTAAGGTATCTAGCTGCTAACCAGAAGGCTGGTGGTTTAAACCCACCAGCCACTCCATGGAAGCAAGACTGGGCAATCTACTTCCATAAAGATTTACCACCTCAGAAGCCCAGTGTGGGTCACTATGAATTGGAATAGACTTGACAACAGTAGGTATGGTTTGGTTTGGTTTATACCTGATATAAAAACTTTGATGGCATATTGAGTAAGACATTTGGCTGCTAACAAGAAGGTCAGCATTTCAAACCTACCAGTGGGAGAAAGATGAGGCAATCTACTTCCATAGAGATTTATAGCCTTGGCAGTGGGTTTATACCTGACATGGGTTTAACATAGGGATGTGGGGAGACCTCATACAACTTATCAATAAAAAGATACATAACCCATTTGAAAACTAGAATATATGGATAGACATTTATTTAAATAAGATGAACAAATGCCCATATGCACATGGAAAAAATGTTCAATGTCATTAGAGAAATACAAATTAAAACCCCAATTAGATACCATATCACTTCTACTAGAATGACTATGGTTGAAAAAATGTAAAACAACAAATATCGGTAGAGATGTGGAGAAATTTGAACCTTCATCCATTGTGGTGGAATTGTAAATTGGAGCAGCCATTGCGGAAAACAGATTGGTGGTTCCTCAAACAGTTGAACAAAGAATTATTATATGACCCAGAAATTCCACTACTAAGTACAGATCCAAAAATATTGAAGGTGATGAGATAAACACATATGTGTACACCAATGCTTATTGCAGGGCTACTCAAGCAAAGTGGTGGGAACAACCTAAATGCTTATCAAGATATAAATGAATAAACAAAATGTGGTACATAGATACAATAGAATATTATTCAGCCATAAAGAGATATGAAGTTTTAATACATACTACCTTATGAATAAGCATTACACTAAATGAAATAAGTCAGGCATAAGAGGCAAAATATTGTATTACCCCACTTCCTTGAAATATATTTGTAATTGACAAATGTCTATTAGTTGTTACCATGGGTAGTATGAAGGGCAAAAGAAAATTCATTGTTGAGGGAGCACTGTTTTTCTTTTAAGGATGTTGGAAAATTTTGGAAACATAGTGGAAATTATTTCACCATGTGATGAATGGTGCTGAATTGTTCAAGGACAAATAGTTAAAATGGCAAATGTTTTGTTATATATACTCTTACTACCATAGAAAAATCTAAAGGAAACTTGAATGATGATTTTTTGGATGCTTAAATATATGGCCCCACAGATTCTGTAGTAAAGTATGAGAAATAAAAAGTTGATAATGAAAGTAAAAGAAGAAATTTTTCTGTAGATCAATTTAGAAAGAGTGATGTGCCAATTTTCCAGAGCCTAGAACTACATTATCTGAGTATCCTCAAAAAATCTGTTTCTCCAATTGAATTTTGCCTAAACATTAAAATACAAAGTTTACATCAGTTAAATATTTCATATAATGTCTTATTATGGCCAATCATTCTAAGAATAATTAGTTATATTCATGATTATAATTTATGTAAGTACCAAAACCAATTGCATATTAAAAACATAATAATCCTGTATTTAATGTCTAGAATTTAAATAGAATGTGCTTTCAGACATAATACATTCCAATCATGCCACTATTCCAACTGGAGTATGGACACAATATTTTTGAATACCAATCAATCTTCATATAAAAGTAAATCTAATGTATCTATATTGTTCTTTTATTAAAATAAATTTTAATTATGAATAGTTTACATGCACTTTAAGTCTGCTCTGCAGTGAACTGTAACAAAAATATGCACTCATGTAACCATCACACAAACAAATTATAGAATTTGTTCATTACTTCAGAATAAAATCCTTTTTGTCTCTTTGTAATAGTTTTGTATTCAAAACTGGGTAAATTCTGATGTACTTTATGTTATTCTTGATGTATTTTCCATTTCTGGAATTTCTTCAGAAAGAGATCCATATTTGTGCCCATTCCAAAGAAAGGTGATCCATCAGAATGAGGAAATTATCAAACAATACCATTAATATCACATCCAAGTAAAAATTTACTAAAGATAATTTAAAAAATAGTTGCAGCAGTATATTGACAAGGAACTTCCAAAAATCCAAGCTGGATTCAGAAGAGGACATGTATGAAGGATATCGTTGTTGTTGTCAGATAGATCTTGACTGAAAGCAAGGAACACCAGAAAAATGTTTACCTGTGTTTTATTGACTTTGCAAAGGCATTTGACTGTGTGTATCATAATAAATTACTGACAACATTATAAATAATGGGAATTCCTAACCAATTAATTGTTCTCAGGGGGAAGCTGTACATAGACCAAGAAGCTGTCTTTGTAACAGAACAAAGGGATACTGCGTGGTTTAAAATCAAGATGGGCATGCATTAGAATTGTAACATTTTACCACACTTACTCCCTGGGAAGGAAGATTTGGCAATCTATTTCCGTAGTGATACTGCCTTGGAAACCCAAGGAAGGGTTGCTATGAGTTGGGTCTGACTCAAGAGCACATAACAACAACAACACTGCATTTATTCAATCTGTATGCTGAGCAGCTAAGGAACACCAGGGAGTTAGCTAGCAACAGGTTTTGGACAGCTAAGAGAGGCCAAGAAGCAAGCTGGCACTGGGTTTGAAACAGCTAAGGGAGATGAACTTGTCTGTCAGTTTGTTGTACTGTGGTGGTGTGAGTGTTGCTGTGACTGGAGGCTATGCCACTGTTGTTTAAAATGCCAGCAGAGTTACCAATTGTGGATAGATTTCAGTGGAGCTTCCAGACAAAGATAGACTCAGAAGTAGGAAGAGACCATCTGCTTCTCAAAGAACTGGACAGTGAAAACCTTATGAATAGCAGTGAAACACTGTCTGACATACTATTGCAAAACTTTTTAAATAGTCCTAAAACATTGTCCAATATAGTGCCTGAAAATGAGCCCTTCAGGTCAGATGGCACTCAAGATACGACTGGGGAAGAGCTGCCTCCTCAGAATAGAGTCATTCTTAATGATGTGGATAGAGTCAACCTTTCGGGACCTCCATACACTGATGAGGCAAAACTCAAAATCAGAAGAAACAGCTGCAAGCATCCATTAATAATTGGAACATGGAATGTACAAAGTATGAATCTAGGAAAAAGGGAAGTTTTCAAAAATGATATAGAACCCATAAAGATCTATATCCTAGGCATTAGTGAGATGAAATGGACTGATTTGGGCCATTTTGAATCAGACAACCATATGATCTACTATTTCAGGAATAGCAAATTGAAGAGAAATGATGTGGCATTCATCATGAAAAAGAATGCTTCAAGATCTATCCCAAAATACAATATTATCAGTGATATGATATATCCATATGCCTAAAGGAAGACCAATTACTACTATTATTCAAATTTATGCACCAACCACCAAAGCCAAAAATGAGGAAATTGAAGACTTTTACCAACTTCTGCAGTCTGAAATTGACAAAATATGCAATCAAGGTGTGTTTACTATCACTGGTGTTTGGAATGCAAAAGTTGGAAAAAAAATCTCTGGTATTTGGAAAATATTAACGTGGTGATAGAAATAATGCTGGAGATAGCATGATAAAATTTTGCAAGACCAACAACAAATTCATTGCAAATACCTTTTCTCAGCAACACAAATGGTGGCTATACAGGTGGACTTCTCCAGCTGGAGCACACAGGAATCAGATTGACTACTTCTGTGGCAAGAGATGATGGAGAAGCTCAATATCTTTGGCCAAACCAAGCCAAGAGCTGACTGTGGAACAGACCATCAACTGCTCATATGCAAGTTCAAGTTGAAGCTGAAGACAACTAACAGAAGTCCACAAGAGCTAAAATATGACCTTGGTGATATCCCTCCTGAATTCAGAGACCATCTAAAGAATAGATTTGATGCATTGAACCCCAAAGCTTGAAAACCAGAAGAATTGTGGAATTACATAAAAAGCAATATCCATGAAGAAATCAAAGGTCATCAAAAAGACAGGTAAGGAAGGAAATACCAAAATGGATGTCAGAAGAGACTCTCAATCTTGGCCTTGAAGAGAGAAAAGCTAAAGCAAATGGAAGAAATAACAAGATATAAGAGCTGAATAAAAGATGTTGAAGAGCATTTCGAGATGACAAAGTCAATTATTATAATGAAATGTGCAAAGCCCTGGAGTTAGAAAACCAGAAGGGAAAATCACACTTGACATTTCTCAAGCTGAAAGAACTGAAGAAAATTTAAGCTTTGAGTAGCAATATTGAAAGACTCTATATGGGAGCTCTGGTAGTGTAGTGTCTAAGGCATTTGACTGCTAACCAGAAGGCTGGGGGTTCAAACCCACCAGCCACTCCTTGGAAGGAAGTTTGGTCAATCTACTTCCATAGTGGTACCACTTTATAAACCCAAGGAGGGGTCACTATGAGTTGGGTCCTACTCGATGGCACACAGCAACACCACCAACAACAACATGGGCTATATATTGAACGATGCAGGAAATATCAAAAGAAGACGGAAGGAATACACAGAGTCACTGTACCCCAAAAAACGTTCATCCATTTCAGGAAGTGGTATATGATCAAGAACTAATGGTATTGAAGGAAGAAGTTGAAGCTACTCTGAAAGAATTGGGGAAGAACAAGTCTCACAGAATTTATGCAACACTCACTGAGATGTTTCAACAAACAGATATCCTGCTGGTGGCACTCACTCGACTATGCCAAGGGATTTAAAAGACAGTTACCTGGCCAACTGACAGGAAAATGTTCATATTTGTACCCATTCCAAAGAAAGGTGATCCCACAGAATGTGGAAATTAATGAACAGTATCATTAATATCACACACAAATAAATTCTTGCTGAAAATACTTCAAGAATGGTTACATCAATATATTGATAGAAAACTTCCAGAAAGGCAAGCTGGATTCAGAAGAGGATGTGGAACAAGGGATACATTGGTGATGTCAGATGGATATTGGCTGAAAGCAAAGAATACCAGAAAGATATTTACTTGTGTTTTATTGACTATACAAGAAACATTTGGTTGTGTGGATCATAATAAATTATGGATAACATTGAGAAGAATGGGAATTCCAGAACACTTAATTGTGCTTATGAGGAACCTGTACATAGACAATGAGGCTGTAATTTGAACAGAACAAGGGGATACT
>NW_006922122.1:365761-367021 GCF_000298275.1 Orycteropus afer afer
GCAGTCAAGACATCAGAAAACATATTGCATTGGGTAAATCTGTTGCAAAAGACCTTTCTCAAGTTCTGAACAGTCAAGATGTCTCTTTGAATACACTGAGGTGCACCTAACCCAAGCCATGGTATTTTCAGTTGCCTCATATGTATGTGAGAGCTGGACAATGAATAAAGAAGATGAAAGAAGAGTTGATGCTTCTGAGTTGTGATTGGTGAAGAATACTGAAAGTATGATGGACTGCTAAAAGAACTAACACATCTGTCCTGGAAGAAGAGCAGCTGGAAGGCTCCTTGGAAGCAAGAAGGGTCAGACTTCATCTCACCTACTTTGGTCATGTTGTCAGTAAGGACCATTCCATGAAGAAGGATATCATGCTTGGTGAAGTGGAGGGTCAACAAAAAAGGAGAAGACCCTTAACAAGATGGGTTGACACAGTGAATGCAACAATTGGCTCAGGTATAGCAAGGATTGTGAGGCTGACAGTTTTTCATTTTCTTGTACATAGGGTTGCTATGAGTTAGAGACAACTTGACAGCACCTAACAACAACAAGCAAAGCAAATAATCTGAGAACCTGGACTCTATGAAGAATAATGCATCATCCGGTTTGGAGGAAGGTTCATTAACAACCTGTGATATGCAGATGACAAAACCTTGCTTGCTGAAAGTGAAGATGACCTGAACCACTTATTGATGAAGATCAAAGACTAAAGTCTTCACCAGGGATTACACCTCAACATGAAAAAAACAAAAGTCAGGTTACAGGAAGATGGCGGAATAGGCAGAAAGACTGTGCAGACCCTCTTCAACAAAGAAAAAGGGAACCAATTAACACAGACACAGAAGATAATCCTGGACCCCTGAGCCTTGAAAGGAAGGATATAGAAGTGGACAAAACTCCAACTAGCAGAAGAATTTGTATGAAAATACTAAAAAGAGACATACAAAGCTGTGGTCTGGCAGCAATGCTGATGGCACAGACAGCTTGGATAGTGCCAAGTGGTGGTAGGACCCAAGAATTAAGTTAAAAATCATCCCTGCTAGCCAGGGACTGCATGGAGGACTTCTCTGGTGGTTGGGGAATGAAAGGCGAGGCAGTGAACAGAATGGTGGGCTAAGCTGTGGACATTTGTCTGTCCAGAGGAGGCAGCTATTTTGAATATTTACAAGCGGCTTGACCATTTTGGATATTTAAAATGACAGTTCTACCAGATTTCAGGGGCTTAAGAACAGGCTCACTAGCCAGTAATCCCAAGGATATTCT
>NW_006922122.1:368388-371881 GCF_000298275.1 Orycteropus afer afer
CATTCAGGAAGTCCAATGAACCACAAACAGGATAGACCCCCAAAATAAAATCACCAAGACATATCATCATCAAACTCATCAAAAACAAAGGCAAGGAAAGAAACCTTAAAGCAGCATGAGAAAAAGAAAAATTTACTTTCAAAGGACAGCCAGTAAGAATAAGCTCTGTTTTCTCAGCAGGAACCATGCAAGTGAAAAGGCAATGAGATGGTATACATAAAACCCTGAAAGACATACATTTTCAACTAAGAATTATATACCCAGCAAAAATGCCCCTAAAATATGATGGTGAAATTAAAAGATTTCCAGATAAGCAGAAACTAAGGGAATTTGTTAAAACCAGATCAACCTTACAAGAGATGCTAAAGAGAGTCCTTTGAACAGAGAACCAAAAATAGCAAATAACAACTGACCATTAATACACAAGATGACATAACACAGAAATCATAGCTATGGACATATTGAATGTAAAATGAGCTTACAAGATTGTAAACAGGGAACCGGAGACATCAATTGGCAAGTGAGGACAACTACAAACCAAAAAAAGGGAGAATACTGTGTAGTTACAGAACTTCTAAATGGTGAGGAAGTTAAGACAATTGCAAGATAGAATGGGCTATTCTAATCTCGGGGAGAAAATTATAAATCACAGGGTAACATCAATGAGAAATGATAAACTTTCACATCACAATAAAAAAGAGGACAAGCACAAATATTCAGCAAATACTAAAGCAACAGCAATAAAGGAAATGATAACATGATTCATAAACATAACAAGCTCAGCACAATAATTAATATGGGACAAAGAAACCAGGGACATGATGATAAAACTCATAACAAAAATGACAGCAACCAATACAAACTTGTCAATAATTACATTGAATGTCTATGGATTAAATGCACCACTCGAGACACGAAGAGTTGCAGATTGGATAAGAAAATAATACTCATTGTTATGCTGCCTACAAGAGACACACCTTAGAGATAAAGATAAAAATAGACTAAAAATCAAAGGTTGGAAAAAGCTATATCATGCAAATGGCAACTGTAAGAGAGCAGGAGTGGCAATATTAATTTCTGACCAAATTGACTTTAAGACAAAAACCAACATATGAGGCAAGGAAGGACACTATATAATGATTAAAAGATCCATTGGACATGAAGATATAACCATAATAAATATATATGGACCCAATGAAAGGACCCCAAAATACATAAATCAGATTTTAAAAGAGTTGAAAAGGCAAATAGATGACTCCACAGTCATAGTTGGAGACTTTAATACACCACCTTCAATGAAAGATGGAACTAGAAAGAAACTCAACCAAGATGCAGAAAAGCTAAACAATGCAATCCAACAACTTGAGTTTATAGACATCTACAGAGCACTTCATCCAAAAACACCACAATATACATTTTTTTCCAGTGCACATAGAACATTTTCCTTGATAGACCATATGTTAGGCCATAAAGCAAGCCTTCATAAATTTAAAAAAATTGAGATACTGCAAAGCATCTTCTCAGATCACAATGCTATCAAGTTAGAAAACAACAATAGGAAGATGAATGGAAAAAGAGTAAACATGGAAACTGAACAACACCCTCCTTAAGAAAGATTGGGTAAGAGAAGAAATATAAATTGAAATTCAAAAATTCCTTGAATCAAATGAGAATGAAGACACAACATACCAAAATCTTCGGGACATAGCAAAAGCAGTGATCAGAGGCCAATTTATAGCAATAAATGCACACATCAAAAAAGAACTAGCTAAAATCAAGACTTTAAACCAACATCTCCAACAATTAGAAAAAGAACATCAAGAAAAGCCTACAGTCACCAGAAGAAAGGAATTAATCAAGATTAGAGCAGACATCAATAAAACAGAAAATAGAAGGGCAAAAGAAAAAATCAACAAGACCAGAAGTTGGTTTTTTGAAAAGATCAACAAAATTGACAAACCACTAGCAAATTTAACAAAGGAAAAGAAGGAGAGAATACAAATAACATGACTAACAAATGAAACGGATGACATCACAGCAGAACCTACTAAAATAAAAAAGATAGTATCACAATACTATGAAGAACTGTCCTCCAACAAATTTCAAAATCTGGAAGAAATTGACAGATTTCTAGAAACACACCATTTACCTAAACTAACACAGACTGATGTGGAAAAGTTGAAAAAGTCCATAACAAAAGATGAAATTGAACGGGTAAAAAAAATATATATATATATATATTTACCAACTAAAAAAAGTCCTGGCCCAGATGGTTTCATTGGAGAATTTTACCAAACATTCAGAGAAGAACTGATACCAATCCTATGCAAACTATTCCAAAACATAGAAAAGGATGGAATCCTCCCTAACTCATTTTGTGAAGCAAGCATAACTTTGAAACCAAAGCCAGGCAAAAACATCACTCAAAAGGAAAACTACAGACAAATACCTCTCATGAATATACATGCAAAATGTTTCAACATAATCCTAGCCAATAGACTCCAACAACATGTCAAGGAAATCATTCATTATGACCAAGTGGAGTTCATATCAGGTATGCAGGGATGGTTCAACATTAGAAAAACAATCAATGCCATCCACCACATAAATAAAACAAAGGAGAAGAACCACATGAACATATCAATTAATGCAGAAAAGGTATCTGATAAAATCCAATACCCATTCTTGATCAAAACACTCAGCAAAATAGGAATAGAAGGGATATTCCTCAACATAATAAAGGGCATTTATGCAAAACCAACAGTCAGCATTATTCTCAATGGAGAGAGACTGAAACCATTCCTTTTGAGAATAGGAACCAGACAAGGATGCCCACTATCACCACTTCTATTCAACATTGTACTGGAAGTCCTAGCCAGGGCCATAAGGCAAGAAAGGGAAATCAAAGGCATCCAAATTGGTAAGGAAGAAGTCAAACTATCCCTATTTGCTGATGATATGATCCTATACATAGAAAACCCAAGAGAGTCAGTCAAAAATCTACTGGAACTAATTGAGAGATTTAGCATCATGGCAGGAAATAAGATCAACATTCCAAAAACCAGTTTGATTCCTCTACAGCAAAGAGATTTCTGAAAAAGAAAAAGGAAATCAATATCATTTACAACAGCTACCTAAATAATACAGTATTTGGGGATAAACCATAAGAGATCTACATAAATGAAAGAACATCCCATGCTTGTGTATAGGAAAATTGAACATCCTGAAAACGTCAATTCTACCCAAAGCAATCTACATATTCAATCCAATCACATTCTAGATCCCATCAACATTCTTTAAGGATGTGGAAGAACCAATCACTAACTTTATATGGAAAGGAAAAAGACCTCGGAGAAGCAAACCACTATTAAAAAGAAGAACAAAGCAGGAGGTATCTATCACACTGGCAGATCTCAAAACCTACTCTACATCCACAGTAGTCAAAACTGCCTAGTATTGATTTGATGACAGCCACATAGACCAATGGAATAAA
>NW_006922122.1:372239-373385 GCF_000298275.1 Orycteropus afer afer
ACAAATGCTGGCAAGGATGTGGTGAGATTGGCACTCTCATACACTGCTGGTGGATTGTAAAATGGCACAACCACTGTGGAAATCAGTATGGTGATTCCTAAAAAAGTTGGAATTAGAAATACCATTTGACCCAGCCATTCCTTTACTAGGTATATATCCTAAAGAAATGAGAACCATGACAAGAACAGACATATGACACCCACATTCGTCACAGCACTATTTACAATAGCCAAAAGATGGATACAACCTAGGTGTCTATCAACTGAGAAATGGATAACAAAACTTTGGTACATACACACAATGGAATATCATGCAAAGGTAAAGAATAATGTAGAATCTGCAAAACACCACATAATATGGATGAACTTACAGGATATTATGCTGAGTGAAATAAGTCATTAACAAAAGGACAAATATTGTATTAGTCTATAATTGTAAAAGTCAAGGAAAGGTTTATCAATGGAAGGAAATTTTCTTTGTTGGTTACCAGGGGTGGGTGTTCCTGTTCCTAACAGGAATACTGTGAGGTAGGTAGAGATAAGTATTTATTTGGGTGAAGAGAAGGGCAATGTACCAAATGTGAGTGATCAACATGATGACATTGAGGAAGAGAAAGACATAGAGAGGTACATGAGAGGTACAGGCAATAAAGATGAATCCTTTTTGCACATACTGTACTGTGTTATCTGAGAAGGCAAACATGGGTATACGGGTGGAGAGATGGGTGGACAGGCTGAACTTGTAGGTATGTCTATGAAGTGGGGAGTGTACTCAAGACCATGTATAGGGCTGGCAGAGAGTGGTCCTATAAGTTTATTTGTATGATCTGAATTCTCAGGTGTATAGTAGAGCTGACAAGGTGCAAGGTCACGTCTTGGTCACAGCCAGCTACTCAGAATGACCGAGTCATTGAAACTGCGGGCTCAGGACCATAATCACATGGGACATCAAGCTCGATTGGCATAACATATTACACAAAACATTGTTCCACCTGCTACTTTGGCAAGTAGCAACTGGGATCTTAAATGCTTGCAAACAGCCATCTAGATGCCACTATGGGTCTCTCCTTGTCCAGAGTAGAGAAGAATGAAAAAAAAAAAAAAAAAAATCCATGGAAACAATTAGTCCTAACGACTGGTATACCAT
>NW_006922122.1:374425-382527 GCF_000298275.1 Orycteropus afer afer
TCTTTAGAAGAGAGAATGCTTAGACTTCATCTTAATGATTCTGGCCATGCTGTCAGAAAGGACCATTCCCTGGAGAAGGATATCATGTTAGGTAAAGCAGAGGGTCAGACACTCAAAGAGATGAATTGATGCAATGACTACAAGGATGGGTTCAAGCCTAGCAAATATTGTGAAGATGGCACAGGACCTGGCAGTGTTTCCTTCTGTTGCAGAATCACTATGAGTCAGAATCTATTTGACCACACCTAACAACAACAATGTATATATATTAAGGAAATGTTACACATGTATTTGAAAAATTACCTTTTGCTATTGTTGAATGTATTGGTTTGTAAATATCAGTTAAAAGCTAAACTCTCTCTTTTTGTAGAGATATGTGAAAACTAAACTATGTTAACTATATGAAAAAAAAAAAAAAAAACTGAAAGCATATAACTCCTAAAAGGTACAGGTAAAGGGTTTTTGTGTCATATATAAATACCCTTCAAGACTTTGAATGTGGCAATGGCATACATGACATAAACAATGAAAAGGTAGATATTTTGCACTTCAAAATCCAACAGGTTCATGCTTCAAGGGACACCATTAATAAAGTGAAATGACAAGCCATAGAATGGGAGAAGATATTTTCCAAACATATATCTGATAAGGGATTTGAATAAAGTACATACAAAGGACTCTTACATGTTGATACTAAAAAGATTAAAATTAAAATTTTAAAAATGGTCAGCTGGTAAAGCTTTCTGAAGGATGCTTTTAAGAATATCAATCTCCATATCTTAAGCTTCCTTGTAGATTCTTTCCCAGCTTGTTTAAGAAGGAAAAAAAAAAAAAAAAAAACTCACTGCCATCAAGTTGATTCTGCCTCATAACAACCCTCATTGGGTTTCAGAGGCTCTAAAGCTTTATGGAAGTAGATTGCCCCATCTTCCTTCTGCAGAAAGTCTGGGGGGTTTGAACAGCTGGCCTTCTGGTTAGCATCCAAATAACAAACTGCTTTCAAATTAGTACTCTCAATTTACAAATAGAGGCTCATCCTTATTAACCTTAAATTGTATTTTGGTATTTTTCCTGAGATATACAGATAAGCCTCCTGCAAAATCAATAGACATTTGGAAATGCTACTTTAGATGAAGCCATCTTAATTGAGTAGAGTACTTTTACACTTTGAGCTTTCAAATATTTCAAAGTTGTATGTGCAATGCATATTTCTGTTAGGAGTGAAATATGGCCTGTGTTTTTCTGAACTGCACTAAGTGAAATTTGGCGGGCTCAGGAGTTGGTTAAAGCAATGATGTGACAGATAAATCCTAACATCTCAGTATTTTCACTGAGTTGATTAGTTAACACCAGAAGTCTGGCTTTACAACACCACACATACAACTCCTTGTTGGGAGAGCTCTTCTCAGTATAATCATTCAGGAATCCAGAATAGTATACTTTACCACCTTCAAAATTTGACCTCCCAGATCACTTAGATATTAAAAAACAAATAAAACCAAAAACAAACAAACAAAAACACCTGTAAAACAGAGAGGAAGAGAAACAATAGGGTTATGTAAGCAATTTCTGGGGGCCTTAGATTGAAAGTGTATTCTGACTCCTTTTCTCATGTGCAATGATTTAAAACTTGGACACATGACCACACTCAAGAACAAGAAAGTTGAGAAATGTAGTCAATTTTGTGCTTAACGAAATGCCAAATTTGGAGAAGACCTAGCCACTATGACCCAATAAATAATGCTTAGTCTGCCATATACAACTGGAAGGTTTTCCCATGCCATCACATTTTACAATACACTTTATTAAATGCAAAATAAAATTTGACATGGATTATTTTATATTTGACATGGATTATTAAAATGTTATTTAAATCTACATTATCACACCAAGTTATAAAATATACTAAATGCTGTCAATCCGCAGCTTATTTTATATTTTGAATTATTTAATATTCTTTATCTAATATTAATAAAAACAAACTTCTAAATTTATGAATGTATGAGAGTGGTATACTGCAGTAACTGATGGTGCTAAATGTATAATTACTTATCACAACAATAGTTTATTTCATAATCATGTTTTATATTCCTCAAGGATCAATGGAAGGCTTACCCCACATAGTCTCTCAGATACAGATTTTGGATCAAATAGGCTTCTTTGGTCTTTGTCAGAAACAGTAAGCATAAAAGAAAAAGGCATATCATATTTACTATAGCTCATTTTCCATAACAAGATACACATCCCATCCCAGCTTTGAAATGAACTGCAGATGTGAGGGAGATGATTTTTTTAAGGTGTCTCTCCTTTAGAGGATGTATATTTAAAGGATCCTATTGAAAGACAGTATGAAAAACATTTTGAGGACTATTTTTCTAAGGGAAAGCCAAGAAAATCTTGGAGTTGAATTTGCATATACAAGAACACTAATTAGTCATTCTGGCAAAAATTATACCTTATTATCTTACTTGTTATACCTACTATCCTTGTTTCCTGAGTGATCATATCATTAGTTATATTGGTTGTCTCAGCAGTACTGTGAGGGATAAATAGATATGGTGGTGTAGTGCCTAAGGCATTTGACTGCTAATCAGAAGGCTGGTGGTTCAAATCCACCAGCCACTCCTCAGAAGAAAGGTAGGGCAATCTACTTCTGCAGTGATACTGCCTCAGAAACCCAAGGAGGAGTCTCTGTGAGTCAAACCCAACTGGACAGCAGTGAGTTTGGTTTTTGTTTTTTACCTGTGTATGATATATAAGAGGAGACCTACATTCATCTTTTCAGCTACTGCCTCCAACGTTCATTAAGTTTCAAAGATCATCCTCTGGATTTTGGTGATTGTGGAAGAAGACATGCTCTTTTAGTGACTTGAAGAAGAGATTGACAAGGAAAAAAAAAATTAATGAGTAACTATAATATAGTTGAAGAGGAGCCCTTTCAGATGGCTCTACAGCCTAATATATAAGATTTTAATATTCTTAAATTCAGCATTCATGTCAAAGTGGCCTATTTTGTAACTGAAGCTTGGTAAACCGGCAAGAATCCACCAGTTAAATGTGGTAACAAATGAAATTTCACCAGACAACAACTTCTTCTCTAGGCAGTAATTCATTTTTTTAATCTTTTACAATTGTTACTAAAGCATGCCAAGTTTTCTATAAGCACTAGTAAAGTTAATTATTGGATCCCAAACTTAAGCATGGATGTGGCTAGAAAGCAAAGAAATGATAGAACTGATTTTTCCCTGAGATCTTACTGTTTTTGGATCTTGCTTTCTTGTTTATAAATTGAAATAATCATACTAGACGTGTGATTCTCCAATCAAACTGACTATGTCAGAATTATCGGAAATATTTATTTTGTTAACAATTTTGAAATACACATCACTGGCCTCTGATGAGTTTTACTGATTGAAAATTCCTAGGGCACAAATGTTCTAGTGTATAACTATGTATAGAAACTAGAGCACTAAATAATATTTAATCTCTCTTGCAGCTCATATATTTTCATCCAATGAATAATAATTAATGTTAAAATATATTTACTATTTAAATTTCTATAAAAATAAATCTTTAAGGATTTTTCTGCTACTTATGAACTTGTCATTTTAATATTGTCTAAATAGGCTTGTTTATCAATTAGACACTTAATGACCTTTTCAATGAAATGTTCCATCTTATTACCACTTCACTGTAAATGTTTCATTAAAGAGAGAATACTCCCAGAAGCTTATAGAAGTTCTGAATGTACAGAGTCAGAGCTACAGCGGACTAATAATGACAATTAGATAAAGACTACAAAATAAATGTTCAGAAACCTAACGATTGGTAGAATAATTTTCAAAAACAAAGAATATATTTATAAGCATAAATCCAAATAATTACAGGCCTAGGAATAATTGTAAAATTATGAACTGTTTTAAAATGAATGATGGCTAAGAATGATGAGCATTTATCATTTTCATTTTATTTCCAATGCATTAAAGTTTACCTGCCAATGGGATACTACCTAAGAGCCCATTATCTGTTCCAGAAATTGATTTCCAATTAATTTGTATCTCACCTCAGCCAATATACCTCCAGGAAATACTGCTTACCAAGATTATCAATTCATTAAATCTGATTAGATGACACATATAAGCTCAAACTGACACTCACTTCACTTCCTCAGGACATGTTAATTACACATTTAGCATCTATAAATAAATTCAAATAAATATAACTCTTAAGACTGCCTTTCACATTGGTGGAAATCAGGTCAAAATTATTGCTAATACTATGAAAAGAGATGAAACATCTAATTGTGCATTTGCTAGGGACATGATCTGAATAAGACTAGTCATTTCACTCCCTCTCTGCCACTAAGGCTCTTTGAAAATACAACCTAGTGTTACATTTTCTCAAATATAAATTTTTAATCTTTAAATGAGTTTAAACAATAATGTCTCTTCAAGTGTAACAAATCTGAGATAAATTACTTACACCAAATTACTCTCTATTCACCTTTCTAACTGCATCGCAACATGCCTCCTCCCATGCATAACACAAATAAGTCAATGTGAGCACATACACATTGACAGTCACAACTGGAACAAAAAATTAATTCAGCAGCATGTAAAGAAAAGTTATATGGAATCCATAATTTCATTGTCACAAAATGGAATGACACAGCATGCTTATATGACACAGCAATCTTTTTTGTTTCTTTTTTAAATTATGCCTTTTTGTTTGTTTGTTTGTTTTATTTTTTTTAATTGTGATTTGGGTGAAAGTTTACAGAACAAATTCATTTTCTAAAAGACAGTTCATGAATATTCTGTTTCTTGACACTGATTGCAATCCCCATATTATAACAGCTCTCTTCCCACTTCTCCCCTATGGTTACCTTTTCCTTGTGTCTTCCTTTCCCATGCATTCCTGCCCTCTGAGCTATCTCTCTGTTCAAATACTGTCCTTCTGCTTTTTAAAGATTGATTGTTCTAAGGAGAGTACCTACCTGGTATAAATATTTACCTTATATGCCTCCCTATTGTTTGCCTGGAAGACACAGGAGTGAGTTCAATTCCAGGCCTAATGGGTGACTAGAGTCCATAGTCTTGGGGATTTCACCAGTCTCTATCAGATCAGTAAGCCTACTCTCGATTTTATGATTTTGAGTTTTGTTCTACAATTTTTTTTTCCACTCTATACAGAATCTCCAGTACTGCCTAAGGCATTTGACTGCTAACCAGAAGGTTGGCACTTCAAACCTACTGGCCACTCCGCCAAAGGAAGATGGGGCAATCTACATCCATAAAGGTTTATGACCTTGGTAACCCAAGGGAGGTTGCTATGAGTCAGAACCAACTCAGTATCAGTGAGCTTGGTCTTGGAATCACTTTTTGAGTGATTGACAGTGGTAGATGGACTCCATCAAGTTCTTCTAGTCTCATGCTCATGTAGGCTGAGGTTGGTATGAACCACTAATCCCATGGACTAATTGCTTACATGTGTCTGTGGTTTGTTCTTTCTTCTTTGTTCTGGATGAAGAAAGACCAATTGTTGCCTCTAGATGGCTACATGAAAGCTATTCTGCTTGAAAGCTTTTAAGATCCCAGTCACTATCCAGCAAAGTAATATACAGAACAAAGTTTTTATGTGGTAACTTATGCCAATTGAGCTTCATGTCCCCCACAAACATGGTCCCCACCCCACAGGTCCAACAATTCACTCCTCCTTAATCCTCAGGGTGGTTGGCTGTGGCTAAGAAGTTATCAGAACTTTAGCCCCTGTTAGTTCTATTCATATGCGCATTCTTACAACACATACAGATATGTATAGAAATATTGACTGCCAACCTTATATATGGTCATGGATATTTTTCCTCTTACCCAGACATATCTGATAATTCAGCCACTCTACCTATGTATGTATCTACTCATAGATTAATGTTTGTTATTACTGATAATGCAGTTTTTTATATGTAAAGGTGTTTGTCTTTGTTATCTGTACTTCTTGTGCACCTGTCTGTGCCTTTCTTTTCCTTAGTATTATTGTGTTGCTCATTCACTTTTGGTATATTGCCTTTCCCTTCACCCAAATCAATACTTAACTCTTATCTGTCTAGAAATTATCCTTCTCATCCCCTCCTATCCCTGGCAACCAACAAAGAAAATTTCCTTTCAGAAGGAGTTCTAGTGAAGAAGGCCTAAGGCATTTGACAACTAACTAGAGGGCTGGTGGTTCAAACCCACCAGCCACTCCTCAGAAGGAAGATTTGGCAACCTACTTATGTAGAGGTACTGCTTCAGAACAAGGAGAGTTCACAATGAGTTGAAATGACTAGATGGCAATGAATTTGGTTTGGTTATGGTATATAAAACTTTCCTTGACTTTTTATAATATTAGACTAATAAAATATCTGTCCCTTTGTGATTGACTTATTTCACTCAGCATAATGTATTTCACTACCACTTGTCTGTCAGTTTGTCACACTGTGGTGACTTGTGTGTTGCTGTGAGACTAGAGAATGTGCCAATGGTATTTCAAATACCAGCAGAGTAACCCATGGTGGACAATTTTCAGCAGAGTTTCCAGAGTAAGACAGACTCAAAAGAAGGAAGGTACCATCCACTTCTAAAAGAATTTGCCAGTGAAAACCTTATGAATAGCAGTAAAACACAGTTTGATATATTACTGGAAAACTTTATGAATAACCCTGAAACATTGTCTGATATAGTGCCAGAAGATGAGCCCCTCAAGTTGGAAGGCACTCAAATATGACTGGGAAGAGCTGCCTCCTCAGAGTAGAGTCAACCTTATTGATGTGGGTGGAGTAAAGCTTTCAGGACACCCATTTGTTGATGTGGCATGACTCAAAAAGAGAAGAAACAGCTGCAAAAACTCCATTAATAATTGGAACACAGACTGTACAAAGTATGAATCCAGGAAAATTGAAAGTTGTCAAAAATGAAATGGAATGCATAAAGATGGATATCGTAGGCACTAGTGAGCTGAAATGGACTGGATTTAGCCATTTTGAATCCGACTACTTCATGATCTACTGTGCTGGAATGACAGATTAAAGAGGAATGGCATCGTCACAAAGAATGTTTCAAGATCTATCCTAAAGTACAAAACTCAAAGATATAATAACATCCATATGCCTAAAAGGAAGACCTGGAGAAGGATATCATGCTTGGTAAAATGGAGGGTCAATGAAGAAGGGGAAGGCCCACAATGAGATGGATTGACAAAGTGGCTGCAATGATGGGCTCAAGTATAGCAAGGATGGTGGTGCTGACACAGGATCAGGAAGTGTTTTATTCTACTGTGCATAGGGTCTCTATTAGTTGGAGACAACTGCATAGCACCTAACAACAACCTAACAACAAAAGGAAGATGAGTTAATACTAATATTATTCAAATTTACCCACCAACCACCAAAGCCAAAAACAAGGATATTGAAGATTTTTACCAACTTTTGTAGTCTGAAATTGACCAGACATCCAATCAATATGTATTGATTATTGCTGATGATTGGAATGTAAAAGTTTGAACTGAAGAATTACAGGTACTTGCAAAATATAGTCTTGGTGATAGAAATAATGTGGGAGATCACATGATAGAATTTTGCAAGATGAATGACTTATTCATTACAAATACCTTTTCTCAACAACATAAACAGCAGCTATACTCATGGACTTCACCAAATAGAGTACACAGAAATCAGATAGACTGCATCTAAGGCAAGAGGTGATGGTGAAGCTTGATATGTTTAGCCAAAACAAGGCCAGAAGCTGACTACAGAACAATCAGTTACTCATATGCAAGTTTAAGTTGAAGCTGAAGACAGTTAAAATAACTCCATGAGAGCCAAAATATGATCTTGATTACATGCCCCTGATTTTAGAGACCATCTGTGATAGTTGGAGTTTTGTGTCAACTTGGCTGGATAATTGTGATGTGGGTTTTTCCAATGATTGGATCAGATGTATATGTTTTGAGCAGTCAATCCATTGAAAGGGAGTTTCCCTAGGGGTGTGGTCTGCTTCCAATATATTTATGGACATCCTGGGAAAAGAGACACTCTTCTGTGGATTGGGATTCTGCCTACAACTGTC
>NW_006922122.1:383347-390909 GCF_000298275.1 Orycteropus afer afer
GAAGAACGAGGCTCTGGGAACTGGCGGAATCCCAATGATATGTTTGAACAAACAGATGCTGTGCTGGAGGCACATACTTATCTATGCCAAGAAATATGGAAAAGAGCTACCTTACCAACTGACTGGAAAACATCCATATTTGTACTCATTCCAAAGAAGGGTGATACCACAGAATGTGAGAATTATTAAACAATATAATTGATATCACACATGTAAAATCTTACTGAAGATAATTCAAAAATGTTGCGACAGTATATTGACAGAGAACTTCCAGAGGTGCAAGCTGGGTTCAGAAGAGGACGTGCAATGAGGGATATTATTGTTGATTATCAGATGGATCTTGGCTCATAGCAAAGAATACCAGAAAGATGTTTACTTGTGGTTTATTTACTATGCCAAAACATCCAATTGTGTGGATCATAACAAATTATGGATAACACTGAGAAGAATGGGAATACCAGAACACTTAACTGTGTTCATGAGGAACATGTACATAGACCAGGAGGCTGTTTTTCAAAGAGAACAAGGTGATATTGAATGGTTTAAAATCACAAAGGGAGTGTGTCAGGGTTGTATGCTTTCACCTTATGTATTCAATCTGTATGCTGAGCAAACAATCTGAGAAACTGGACTATCTGAAGAAGAATATGGCATCAGAAATGGAGGAAGACTCATTAACAACCTGTGATAAGCAGATGGCAAAGCTTTGCTTGCTGAAAGTGAGAATGATTTGAAGCATTTACTGATGAAGATTAAAGACTATAGCCTACAGTATGGATTATGTCTCAACATAAAGAAAACAAAAATTCTCACAAGTTGACCAATAAGCAGCATAATTATAAATGGAGAAAAGATTGAAGTTGTCAAATATTTCATATTGCTTGGGGCCACAATCAACACCAATGGAAGCAGCAGTCAAGATATCAGACATCATATAGCATTGGGCAAATCTACTGCAAAACACCTCTTTCAAGTGTTCAAGAGCAAAGATAACTCCTTGAAGACTAAGGTGTGCCTGATATAGGCCATGGTATTTTCAATTGCCTCACATGCATGTGAGAGCTGGACAATGAATAAGGAAGACCAAAGAATTGATGCTTTTAAGTTGTAGTGTTGGCAAAGAATACTGAAAGAACCATCGACTGCCCAAAGAACTAACATATCTCTTCTGGAAGAAATGCAGCTGGAATGCTCTTCAGAAACTAGAATGGCCAGACTTTGTCTTACCTTCTTTGCTCATTTTGTCAGAAGGGACCATTCCCTGGAGAACGATATCATGCTTGGTAAAGTAGGAGCTCTGGTAGCGTAGTGCCTGAAGCACTTGACTGCTAACCATAAGGCTGGTGGTTCAAACCCACCAGCCACTCCTCAGAAGGAAGATGAGGCAATCTACTTCCATAGTGATACTGCCTCGGAAACCCAAGGAGGGGTCACTATGAATCGGGTCTGACTCGACGGCACATAACAACAACAACAAAGTGGAGGGCCAAATAAAAATTGGAAGGCCCTCAATGAGATGTATTGACACTGTGGCTGCAACAATGGGCTCAGGTATAGCAAGGATTGTGAGGCTGGGACAGGACCAGGCAGTGTTTCATTCTGTTGTACATAGGGTCTCTATGAGTAGAGTTGGCACATCAGCACCTAACAACAACAAAAACAAATGTGCTCCAAGTTCATACATGTTATTTACTGGTTCACAGATTTTTCTTTTTTCTTCAGTGTTGCATGGTATTCCATTTTATTTATGTACCATAGTTTTGTTATCCACTCATCTGTTGATGGGCACTTGGATGTTTCCATCTCTTTGCTATCGTTAATACTGATGGGATGCACATGGGTATGCATATATCTATTTGTGTCCTGGCTCTCACTTCTTTAGGATATTACCTAATAATGGCATTTCTATTTCCAACATTTTAATGAATCTTCATACCAGTTTCCACAATGGTTGTATCATTTTGCTGTCCCACCAGCATTGTATGAGAGTCCCAATATCTGCCCATCGTCATCACCATTTATTTTTTTACCTTACTGAATTTTGCTATTAGTGCTAGGATAAGATGTTAGCTCATTGTATTAATTTGCATCTCTCTAACAGCTAATAATATCAAACATTTCTTCATGTGTTTGTTGGCCACCTGAATATTTATTTTAGTGAAATATCTGTTCATGTTGTCTGCCCATTTTTAAATTAGGTTGTTCATCTTTTTGAAGGTGATGGGTGGGAGTTTTGTATAAATTTTAGTGTTAAGTCACCTGACAGATATGCCTTTCCTGAATATATTTTTCCCAATCCATAGGTTTTCTTTTTACTCTTTTGGAGTAGACTTTTGATGCACGTAAGAATTTAATTTTTGGTGTTGTTTTTTTTAGGTGCCGTCAAGTAGTTTCTGACTCATAGCAACCCCATGCACGGCAGAAAGAAACACGGCCCGATCCTGCGCCAGCTCTATGATACCTACTATATTTGAGCCCATCGTCACAGCCATCATGTCAATCCATCTCATTGAAGGCCTTCTCCTCTTTTGTCCACCCTCCACCTTACCAAACATGACATCCTTCTCCAGGGAATGGTCTCTTTGGACAACATGACAAAAGTAAGTGAGACGAAGTCTGGCCATTCTCCCTTCTAAGGAGCATTTCAGCTGCACTTCTCCAGGACAGATCCGTTAGTGCTTTTAGCAGTCCGTGGTACTTTCAGCATTCTTCACCAGCACCACAACTCAAAAGCATCAACTTTTCTTCGGTCTTCTTTATTAATTTTCCAGCTCTTACATACATACGAGGCAATTGAAAATATCATGGCTTGGGTCAGGCGCACCTTAATCCTCAAGGAGACATCCTTGCTCCTCAGCATTTGAAAGAATTCTTTCATAGCCAACCTGCCCAGTGCTACACGTCATCTAATGCCCTGACTGCTGACATCAATTGTAGAACTAAGCAATGTGAATTCTTTGACAACCTCAATCAATCTTTTCTCCATTTATTGTGATGATGCTTGTGGAGTAGGTTTTCTGTATGCAGGTCTTTCTTTTGTGGGACTGAGAAACAATCCATGTAGGTGAATCCATTTCTAAGCCCAAAGGATATCCTGGGCCATAGTCTCAGGGATTCTACCAGTCTCTCTCTGGCCAATAATCCTGGCCATTTTTGTGTTTTTAAATTTTGTTCCATATTTTTCCTTCCACTCTATACAAGATTTCCAGGTTTTATCCTTTTCTGAGAAGTTGGCATCAGTAGCTGGGCACCATCTGGTTCTTCTCATCTCAGGTCATAGAGGCTGAGGTCCTCATGGCCCTTCTTGTCTTTGGACTAATTGCTTCCAGATGACTTTCATCTTCTGCACTCTTTGTTCCAGATGAGAGGAGACCAATAGTTGCATCTTAGATGACCACTTAGAAGCTTTTAAGACCCTAGTCACTACTCACCAAATTAGGTTGTAGAACAAAATTTTTATGAACTATGTGTGTCAATTGAGCCTGATGTCCCCTGAGAATATGGTCCTGATCCCCAGGCCTGGTGACTGTCTTTTATAAGATGTTTGGTTATCTATGAGAAATTACTCCAATCCTGTCTTCTGTTGCTTCTGTAATATATGTTGCTAATTTTGTAGAACAAGTGCATATGTAAGATTATCTTTAGCCAAATCTATCCTTGGTCTAGAGTGTATTCCTGTTCACCTACCCCCACCTGCTTTTCTCACCTGCCTATGCATTAATCCGTTGCCTGCCATTTGGTTTTGGTGACACTAGTGTTGTGTATGTAATATTATTTGCCTCTGTTGTCTATATCTTTTGTGTACCTTTCAGTGTCTCTCCTTTCCCTGATGTCACCATGGCTGTCACAGACTCTTTCTATACCATTCCTCCCCTCACCCAAATTGACATGTAACCCCCAAATAATCCAAGATTTTTTAAGATCATTTAAGTACTTTTAATGATTTTTTTTTATTTTTACAATCAGAACACACACATCATGTAAACATATTAAGCACAGTACTTGGCTCTGAATTTTTATCTGACTTTGTTTATTAGTCTTTAAAAAGAGACTATCTAAATTATATTGCTCTGCCTCAATATTCCTTATTAACCTAGGGCTCTGCTAAGTTACTGTCCTTAAAAAAAAAAAAAAAAAAGACAGAAAGAAAAACAAAGGACATCAAGCCAGCTTTCCAGTGTTCCAATCTATAAAAGTTGTGATGAAATTTGTTTGCTTTGCTAGTGTTAGTATTTTAACTACTGCAAATGGGACAAAATTTTCTTCTTGTAATGACATGTAACTTGTATCCAAAGACAGATTGGTATCCTAAACCTATTTTTTGTGTCTATTCCCTTGGCTCTGGAATCTATTTTGTAGATAGGATCACTGGTCATTTGTCATAACATCTAAAGAATAAAGAATCAAGAGATTGGTGTAATTTTAATTTGTGTTTTCTCCACTAACTAGTGAAATGGCTGTGGCACATATAAAAAACATGGTGCATGATAATTCAATGTTATGTTGAACATATTGTAAGTTGTTATTACTTTGAGGAGCTTTTTCTAAATCTAAAAAGAGAGTATAAAATCATTCTCTGAGAGATTGACTTGTGGTAGCAGCTGGAAGATGCATGTTGAATAAATTACGCTTCAGAGCATGAAGGATTTGCAATGATTTGTCTAAGCATTTTGTACTGTCTAGTTATCTTTACACATTGATACACCAACTTCAACCATAGCTTGTAAGTGTACTACACAATAAAATGAATGGTATATTTTACATTCTTTTTTTCTGTATATTGTGTCTTCCATGTATTTTCCGATTTTTATTTCTTTGTGAACTTGCTGACACTGCACACTATTCATAAAGTTGTAGCTTTGCAACTTAGGTGGAAAGTTCATTTTTATAACATGACTATCCTACTTAGTTTTATTTTATACCACTTCAAATTTTATGGCACAAAATGAAACATCGTAGGATAGCAGTTCTGAATCATTTAGTGTCCTAGAAAATATGCACATAATTGTCTTCTAAGACAATAGAGAATACATAAAAGAGTCTCTCAGAACTCAATGGGTATATTTTAAACTCTATAAGTACTTCTGTCTTATAGAATACTACATCGTTTAACAATAGGCAAGGGAATACAAAGTGTGTGGTTTGATAATCATCTTCAAAAAAAAAAAAAGAAAAGAATCAATTCTGATCTTCATGGGCCAATGAGTAGAGGAATAGCTTTGATTATTAATACCAGTAATGTTTAATATAGTATGCATGTCATCCAAATGTGTTCTTGTGTGATAGGATACATTTTACTTTGATACTTTACTGAGTTCATCTATGAGAGAAAGGTAATTAAAAATGAAGATGCAGTGCTTATTCCCATCACAAATCATCCTTTATTGTAATGCACACTTTTAAATACACATTTAAAGGGTATCCATCATAAATTTTTATGTTGTACATGAAGAAAAATGGGTAATATTCCAAATAGGTAATAACTTCATAAATTGTATGGAAATTAAAGATAAAAAAAATTTGATGCCACTTTATTTTAGATACACACACCAGTATTATTTATTACTTAGGAAGAGTTATATTCTAATGCTTATAAGCTCAGAAAACTTTCTCAATCAAAGCATTTTAATCTTAGTTCTTTTTTTTTTTTTTGGTTATTAATACAGGACAAAAAAAAAAAAAAAGGAATAACTAAATGAGCACTCAAGGGAGAGTGGTAATTCCCAGAGTATTTTGTGAAAAATCATGGAGAATTAACAGGAGCATATCAGTCCTCTTTGTAGCCAGGATGTCAGTGCATTGTTGTTGTTGTTGTTGTTATGTGCCATCGAGTCGGCCCCGACTCATAGCGACCCCTCCTTGGGTTTCCGAGGCAGTATCACTACGGAAGTAGGATTATGGGACAGAGAAGTTGGTATCAAAAAGCTGAGGGGTATGGAAATAAAGTCTGTGGTTTTGCACATTGATGCAGGAGATAAACTGTAGTAGTACCATCAAACACATCTTTCTAAGCCATGTATCTCCTACTTCAAATTAAGTTTTATTTGGAAGTTTAAAAATAAGCTGCTTTGACTGAACCATGGATGGGTTCTATTTCGCCATCCTCACAATAACTCTTGGACTTCATCAGCGTTCTCTGAGCACACCCTGTACTTAATAGGATACAGAAAATAGTTTCAAAATCTCTGAGAAGCATGCATAGACATTCATTATTTAAATGCTCATCCTCAATTACATCATTTCTAATAAGGGATTAATAGTGGATATTTCCTGAGTTTATAATGTCCTTCACAAATAAGAATTACACTGTAAATGTGTGGTTTAGTAAATTACATAGTGTGGTTTTTCTAGCCATAAGTCTTGTAAACTCTATGATGGAATTTGCCATGAGCAACTGAGTAGCTCCTGATTGCTAAAGTTATCAACCTTGGGTATTTCTGTTGAATCAGCATAAAGCAATCTTCTGAAAAGTTTGCTCTCTCTCAGATGTATAGAATTCTGATGTTGGGATTGGTTAGATTGGCCTCTCTGCCAGGCTTAAAAGTACTCCTCCTAAAGGCAGAAGAAATCTCTCTGACTGCTGGCTGAGAAAGACATGCTGCTGAGAGAAATATGCTCCTGAAAGACACGTGCTACTAAGAGACACATGAGAGTCATGCACTGCTGGGAGAGAGACTAAGAGAAACGGAAGGTGAGAGACGGTGAGCTGAAAGAGACTGAGCATGTTTCTGGACTTGAATTTTAGCCTGTTGCTTCCCTAATAAACCCCATAATCTGCAAGTTCTGTGTGACCACTGCAGTAAATTATTGAACCCAGCAGAGAGGTGGTGGGTGCTGCAGGAGGAACTGTTGGTGTCAGGGTTGATGAAAGGGCTGGAGGGAGCCAGCATGTCTGTCCTCACAGGAATAGGCCTTGGGCTATTGATGGTGCTTCTTCTTCTTGTGAGCTTAGAGGAGGTCAGAAGATGTGGCCTCCTTGGCCCTATTGCAAAATGTTAATTCTGTTTCCCTTACATTTACTGGTATAGAGTACTATCCACTGCATAATCACATAGAATTCCAAAATAAAATGCCCTTGTTCTCTAAAATAATAATAATAATAATAATAATATAGAAATGAAGGATTATTCACTGAAATACTCACATACTTCCAGAAATACATTGTAGTCAACTTTATCTTACTTGAGCAAGCTAGAATTTTGGAAAATATAAAGAGTTTTATTCATTTAATTATTCATCCATTCATTCAATAATTGTTTATTTTATTTTATTTTTTATCATCTGCTATATGGCAGCAACTGTGTGAAACTCTGGAAACAAAGAAGTGAACACAACAGGCATATTTCCTTCTGTTGTGAAGCCTTCAGCTTAGCTGAGAATGTTGTTGTTATGTGCTGTCGAGTCAGCCCCGACTCATAGCAATCCCTCCTTGGGTTTTCAAGTCAGTATCACTAAGGAAGTAGATTGCCTAACCTTCCTTCCGAGGAGTGGCTGGTGGATTTGAACCGCCAGCCTTCTGGTTAGCAGTCAAGTGCCTTAGGCACTATGCTACCAGAGCTCCT
>NW_006922122.1:391199-396653 GCF_000298275.1 Orycteropus afer afer
ACTGTGTCAATCCATCTTGTTGAGGATCTTCCTCTTTTTAGCTGACTCTCTACTTTATGAAGCATGATGTCCTTCTCCAGGGAATAGTCCCTTCTGAAAACATGACCAAAATAGGTGAGATGAAGTCTGGCCATCCTCAATGCCAAGGAGTATTGCAGTTGCACTTCATCCAAGACAACTTTTTTGGTCTGGCAGCCCACAATGTTTTCAGTATTCTTCTCCAACACCACGGTTCAAAGGCATCAACTCTTCTTCAGTCCTCCTTATTCATTGCCTAGCTTTCACATGCATATGAAATGACTGAAAATACCATAGCCTGGGTTCAGCACATCTTAGTTTTCAAAGTGGTATCTTTGCTCCTTAACACCTTAAAGAAGTATTTTGCAGCAGATTTGACCAGTGCAATATGTTATCCGATTTCTTGATTGTTGCTTCCATGGGTGTTGATTGTGGATCTAAGTAAAATGAACTCCCTGACAACTTCAAACTTTACTCCATTTATTACGATGTTACTTATAGGTCCAGCTGTGAGAATTTTTGTTTTCTTTATGTGAGGTGTAATGTATACTGAAGATTATAGACTTTGATCTTCATCAGTAAATGCTTCAAGTCATCTTCACTCTTAGCCAACAAGGTTGTGGGGACTGCATATTGCAGGTTGTTAATGAGTCTTCCTTAATCCTGATGCCACATTCTTCTTCATACAGTCCAGCTCCTTGGATTATTTTCTCAGCATGCAGATTAAATAAGTATAGTGAAAGGGTACAACTCGGGCATACACTGTTCCTGATTTTAAACCATATACTATCCCCTTGTTCTGTTTGAATGACAGCCTCTTGGTCTACATTCAACTTTTTTGTGAGCACGGTTAGGTGTTCTGTAATTCCCATTCTTCTCAATGTTAGCCATAATTTGTTATGAACCACACAGTAAAATGCCTTTGCATATCAATAAAACACAGGTGATCATCTTTCTGGTTTTATTTGAATTCAGTCAAGATCTATGACATCAGGAATGATTTTCCTTCTTCCACATCCTCTTCTAAACACAGCTTGTATTTTTGGAAGTGCTGTGTCAATATACTACTGCAACAATTTTTTAATTATCTTCAGCAAAATATTACTTGAGTGTGATATTAATGATATCCTTCAATAATTTCCACATTCTGTTGAATCACCTTGCTTTTGAATGGTTATTCAACAGAATGTGGAAATTATATTTAGATAAAAAACATTGATCTCTTCCCATCAGTTGGCCAAGTAGCTGTCTTCCAAAAACTCTTGGCATAATTCAGTAAGTGTCTCCAGTGCTGCATCTGTTTATTGAAATATTTCAGTAGGTATTCTTTCATTTCCTGGAGTCTTGCTTTTCACTAATTCCTTCAGCTCAGCTTGGACTTCTTCCTTCAATACTATTAGTTCTTGATAGTATATCACCTTCTTAAACAGTAATATATTCACCAATTCTTTTTGGTACGGTGACTCTGTGTATTTATTTCATCTTTTGATGATTCCTGCATCAGTCAATTTTTTGCCTATAGAATCCTACAATATTGCAAATTGGGGCTTGAAGTTTTCTTCAGTTCTTTCAGCTTGAGAAATTCCAACTGTGTTCTTCCCTTTTGTTTTACTAACCCCAGGTGTTTGAACATTTTATTATAATACTTTGCTTTGTCTTCTCTAGCTGCCCTTTAAAATCTTTTTGGCTCTTTTATTTCGCCATGTCTTCCATTTGTTTTAGCTATTCTCCATTCAAGAGCAAGTTTCATATTCTCTTCTGACATCTATTTTGGTTGTTTCTTCAATTCCTGTCTTTTTAATGACCTTTTACTTTCTTCAGGTATGATGTTCTTCATATTTTCTCTCCACACTTTTGGTCTTCAATCACTGGTGTTCAATGCTTCACATCTATTTTTCAGATGGTTTCCAAATTCAGATGGGATAGAATCAGTGTTGGATTTTAGCTTTCATGTACTTGTTTTAATTTTCTTCATCTTCAGCTTGAACTTACATATGAGCAATCAATGGTCTGTTCCACAACAACTCCTGGTCTTGTTTCGAGTGAAGATACTGAACTTCTCCATTACCTTTTTCCACAGATGCAGTCAATCTGATTTCTGTATATTCCATCAGTTGAGGTCCTATTGTAAAGTAGTAATTAACGTTATTGAAAAAGGGTGTTTGGAGTGGAAAAGTTGCTGGTTTTGCAAAATTCTATCATGTGATCTTGGCATCATTTTTATCACTAAGGCCATATTTTCCCTCTAATGATGCTTCTTTGTTTCCAACTTTTGCATTCCAATCACCAGCAATACTCACTATAGCTTGATTGTGTGTTTGGTCAATTTCAGACTGCAGAAGTTGGTAAAAATCTTCAATTTCTTCATCTTTGGGTTAGTGTTTGGTTCATAAATTTAAGTAATAGTGATATTAACTGGTTTTCTTTGTCTTATGGATAGTATCCTATGACTGATAGCATTGTACTTCAAGATAGATTTTGAAACATTATTTTTGATGATGTATGCAACAGCATTCCTCCTCAATTTGTCATTCTCAGCATAACAGACCATATGATTATTTGATTAAAAATGGCCAATACCAGTCCATTTCAGCTCACTAATGCTTAACATATTAATCTTTATGCATTCCATTTCATTTTTGAGAACTTTCAATGTTCTTAGATTCATTCTTTGTACATTTCACATTCTGATTATTAATGGATGATTGCAGTTGTTCCCATTTTGAATCACGTCCTGCCAGCAAACAAAGATCACCAGTACTTTACCCCATCTACTTCATTAAGTTCAACTCTATTTTGAGACAACAACTCTTCCCCAGTTTTATTTTGTGTCCCATTGCAAAGTAGTAAATTACCTGGTAGGGTTTTTCTAGCCATAAGTCTTTGTGAACTCTGTGGTGGAATTTGCCCTGAGCAAATGAGTGGCTCCTAATTATTAAAGTTGTCCACCTGGGTATTTCTGTTGGGAGTGGCACAAAGCAATTTTCTGGGAGGTTTGCACTCTCTCTCAGGTGCTTAAAATTTTGATGTTATGATTGATTGGTTTGGCCACTCTGACGGGTTCAAAAGGAGGCTTCCTAGAAGCAGGAGTCTCTCAGACTGCTGGTTGAGAAAGACATGCTACTGAGAGAAAGCACTCCTGAGAAACACACACTGCTAGGAAGAAGATCCAAGAGACACGCATTGCTGAGAGAGACACTGAGGGACAAGCACTGCTGGGAGAGAGACTGTGAGAGACTATTGTCTGAGAGATGGCAGTTTGAGAGAGATTGAGTGTTTTTCCTGAACATGAATTGTAACCTGGTGCTTCCCTAATAAACCCCATAATCTGTGAGTTCTGTGTGACCACCGCAGTGAATTATCAAACCCAGCAGAAAGACGGTGAGGAGGAACAGTTGGTGTCAGGGTTGGTGAAAGGGCTGGAGGGAGGCAACATATCTGGCATCGCAGGAATAGGCCTTGGTCTACTTACGGTGATTCTGTTTTCCTCCTGTGGAGTTAGAGAGGAGGTCAGAAGATGTGGTCTCCATGCCCCCTTAGCAGCCATCTAACATGAGGGGCTCTCTTCCAGCACAATACCAGACAATATTTCACTGTTCTTCATAAGGCTTTCAGTGGCCACCATTTTCAGAAGTGGATGGTCCTATCTTTTTTCCAAGTCTGTCTTAATCTGGATGCTCACAGAAACATACAAGACACCACAGGATGACAAATTGACAGATGAGCGGTGGTTAATACAATTAGTGGGACACATATATCCTGAGGTGTGTCTGGTGTTAGAGTGATGGTGTGAAGCCCATTTCTTCAGCTTCTCAGAGTTATATAGGCTCCTACTACATGGCAGCATGCACTAAAATTGGGATAGAAGCTTCCCAATAAAACCCAGACATGGTACAAATAGTTGGCCACTATACATCCCACTTGTCTGAAAATATTAACTATTACAATCCTAATTCACAAAAGTAGCCTTGAAATTTCTCTAGTTTCATCAAAAGATGGATAATGAAATTATTAACAGGAAATTTGGATTAGGAAAGGGGTGCTCTGGTAGCATAGCGGCTAAGACACTTGCCTGCTAACCAGACAGCTGGTGGTTCAAACCCACCAGCCACTCCTCGGAAGGAAGGTTGGGCAATCCTACTTCCGTAGTGATACTGCCTCAGAAACCCAAGGAGGGGTCGCTATGAGTCGGGTGTGACTCGACGGCAAATAACAACAACAACAACAATGAATGGCAGACTTAAGCATATGTGTTTTTTTTTTGTCTAAGATTTACAATTTTCCTATGATTTGCTTAAATTCTATCAATATCAGTTTTAAAGTAAATTTATTGTAGGAGAAGCACATTTAAATTCTCTTAGATTTAAATTCACAGGAAGGACAGAGTGAAATTTATGAAAGTGTGTGACTTCTAAGTCATACTCTAGAGTTTGGCTGGTTCTATTTTCTATCATAATCATCACAAATGCCACAATTAAGAATAGCATCAAAAGCAAATTAATTTGCAAAGTATTCTTATGTTTACAGATCTGTACCAAAGATAAAAATCACTAAACATATGTAATGTTCACTTAAATTAATTTTGTTAATTCTGAATATAATCCTAGGGTAAATGGGTTCAAATATACATCTGTAAGAAATGTATTATTATTATTATTTATAGGAGTACTTCAGGAAAATTGACCACTGAAAACTGTATGAATATTAGGGAAACATTTTCTGGTATAATGACAGAAGATGAGCTCCTCAAGTGGGAAGGCACTCAAAACACAACTAGGGAAGAGCTGTCTCCTCAAAGTAGACTTGACCTTAATGACATGCACAGAGTAAAGCTTTCTGGATCTTAATTTGATGATGTGGCATGACTCCAAATGAGAAGAAACAGTTGCAAAAATTCTTAATCAGAACAAGTAACAGAAAAAGTAACATACGAATAAGAATATAGGAAAATTGGAATTTGTGAAAAATGAAATAGAACACCCAAAGATAGTGTGATAGTTGGAATTGTGTATCAACTTAGCTGAACCATGATTCTCAGTGGTTTAAGCAGTGTGGTGTGGTATTTCTCATGATAAGATCTGATGTATATGCTGTGGGCAGCTAATAAGTTGAAAGGGAATTTTCTTAGGGGTATGATCTCCTTCCAATATATAAAGGGATGTCCTGGAAATTTTGGAAACCTCTGTGAATCTGTATCCTGTTTTGCTGCCTATAACTGTCCTGTAAGACAATAATGCACCATTTTACCTGTTGATCTTGGATTCATCTTCCACAGAAGTCAGCAGCCTGTTATACTGCCTGCCAATCTTGAGCTCGTCAGCTCCTACAGCTGTGTTAGTTAAGAAAAGCCTCCAGCTTGACATTTGATCCAGGAACTTGGAACACGCCAGCCTTTATAAATGTCTGAATCATTTTCATAAGATAAATTTGTATATA
>NW_006922122.1:399778-400864 GCF_000298275.1 Orycteropus afer afer
AGCACCCACAGGTATTGGGGACTCAGAATAGCCACACCACAAGTCTTCCTTGTGACTTTGGACTCTGAATGAGTATGATAATCTTTTTTGGGAAACAGATCAAGACCATTCTTGGCTTGGGCTGCTAGAAAGTCCAAAAAGGAGTGAGAAAGGGAGAAACTCCCTCCTAGTAGGTGGATCCCCAGCATGGCAGCAGGATGGGATACAAATCTTACATGACCCCTTTTAGCACAAAGTGGACTAGAATACTGGGATTTTTGCACATTCTGAATCCAAGAAAAAAGTGGTGATCCTCTATCCATTGGAATCTCTGTCAGTTTTGAACTTCATATCTTTGATGGACACTAGGATGTCATCATAAGTAGACATCTCAAAAGGACATAGACTACCCTGCCTGGACTTGCATCACAGACTGAATTATCTCACTCTAAACACAGAAATTTCTTCTGCCTTTCCGTTCTAAGGCTTGTTCCTGGCACTTTTTTCTTTTTCTTTCTTCTTTTCCCCTCTGCTTCATCTAACAGGAACATCACATTGAACCACCACCAGGCAAATGAATCTATTACACTGAACACCTCACCGAATAGACAGGTAACACCAAAACCTCCTGAATCTCAAGATCAATGAGAGATGGTAGACAGTACCTGATTGTCCCAACTACAAATACTCTTCATGACAAATGGAGACCTACACTCACATTTCCACCAGTGATTCCTCCAACACAGAGAGTAGGAGAGCGACCTGGTGCAGCTGTGTTAATAACCAAAAAAGAATACCTGCTTATCTGTTCCACATTTTCAGATATCGTAAAACATAAAATCAGCATGAAACAAATCAATTCATAATTAAAAATTAACAAGGATAACTTCAAACTGTCTAGGAAACAGCAGACAACCTTAAACCAAAGAAACAAACAAACAAAAACAATACAAGAAAATAGAAGTAAAAGCCCAGGATAAAGAATTATCTATCATCAAAGAACTGTTTGAGAAGGAATTCAGAGGGGATATATATATGTATATATCTGGGAAACTCAAGGAGGGGGTCACTATGTGTCAGGTCCAACTTTATGGCACATAACAACAA
>NW_006922122.1:402224-407714 GCF_000298275.1 Orycteropus afer afer
CTGTGAGTTCGAATTGACTTGATGGCAGCAAGTTTGGTTTCTTTTTGGTTTAATAAGCACAAAATGAGCAATAATGAGGAAAAGAAAAGAAACAGTTGATAACAAAATGAGCTCATCACAGAAAAATAATTGGAACAAGGAAATCACCAACAACACAACAAAATCAAAATAGAATGACAATAATAAATTCACATTTATCACTAATTACACTCTATGTGAATGGACTAAATGCACCAGTCAAAAGAAAGATAGTGACAAATTGAATAAGAAACAGAATCCTAATTGATATGCTGCCTACAATAGACCCACCTTAGACACAAAGATTAAAACAAAGTAGAAGTTAAAGGGTGGGAAAAAAAAAAAAATTATATACCAACTCAATGGCAATCAAAAAGAGCTGGAGTGCCAATATTAATTTCCAGTAAAATAAACTTCAAGGTGAAACACCACAAGGGACAAAGAAAGACATAATATGATGCTAAAAGGGTCAATTGACCAAGAAGACATCACCATAATAAATATCTATGCACCCAATGAAAGTGCTCCAAAATACATAAAGCAAATAGTAACTGAATTGTAAAGAAAAATAGACAATTCTACAATAGTGGTAGGAAACTTTAGCACACTAATTTCAAGGAGGGACACAACTAGAAAAAAAACTATACAAAGATACAAAAGAACTCAACAACACAATCAACCAAGTTGACCTCATAGACATATACAGAGCACTCCACCCAACAAAAGCACAATACACATTCTTCTTCAGTGCACAGAATAGACCATATGTTAAGACACAAAACAAGCCTCATTGAATTCAAAAACATTCAGACACTACAAAACATCTTCTCAAATCACAGTGCTATAAAATTAGACATTAATAACAGGAAGATCCAAGAAAAAAAAAAAAATACCAAATACATGGAAACTGAATAATACACTGTTCAAAAACTACCAGGTAACAGAAGAAATAAAGTGTGAAATTCAAAAAAGAAAACTAAAATTCCTAAAACTGAATGAGAATGAAGACACAATTTACCAAAACCTTTGGGACACAGTGAAAGCAGGACAATTTATAGCAATAAATGCATACATCAAAAAAGAGGAAAGAATCAAAATTTACACTTTAACTCAACAGCTCCAACAATTAGAAAAAGAGCAACAAAAGAAACTTACAGTACCCAGAAGGAAGGAAATAATAAAGATCAGAGCAGAAATAAATGAAACAGAAAACAATAATACAATAGAGAAAATCAACAAATTAAGAAGCTGATTCTTTGAAATGATTAACAGAATGGACAAACCACTGGCAAATTTAACAAAGGAAAAGAAAGAAAAGAAGAAAATAACACAAATAATAAATGAGAGGGTTACATCATAACAGAACCAACTGAAATAAAAAAGGTAAAAACAGAATATCATGTAGAACTGTACTCCCAACAGATTTGAGAACCTAGAAAAGATGGACAAGTTTCTAGAAACACATGACCTACCTAAACAATTACAGTTGGAGAGAGAATATTTGAACAGACTCAAAAAAAAAAAAAAAAAAAAACAGAAAGAAATTGAGCAGGTAATTAAAAAAAAAAAAAGAAAGAAAGAAACTCTTGGCTCAGATAGCTTCACTGGAGAATTTTACCAAATATTCAAAGAAGAGTTGACACTTAATATTACTCAAACTATTCCAGAGCATAGAAAAAGATGGAATACTCCCAAATTCATTTTATAAAGCAAGCATAACACTGATATCAAAACTAGGGAAAGACAACATTAAAAATGAAATCTACAGATCAATATTCCTCATGAATATAGATGCAAAAACCTTCAACAAAATCCTAGCCAACAGATTCCAACAACATATCAAAAAAATAATACATCATGACCAAGTGGGATTCATACCTGGTATGCAAGGATGGTTCAACATCAGAAACATCAGAAAAACAATCAATGTAATCCATCACATAAAATAAATCAAAAGAACTATATGATCATATCAATCGATGCAGAAAAGGCATTCAATAAAATCCAGCACCGATTCTTGTTCAGAACTCTCAGCAAAAAGGGGATAGAAGGGAAAATCTTCAAAAATATAAAGGGCAAATACACAAAGTCAACAGCCAAAATTACTGCTAATGGAGAAAGATTTGAAGTATTCTGCTTGCTAATGGGAACCAGACAAGGATGCTCTCTTTCACTACTTCTATTCATTATTGTATTGGAAGTTCTAACCAGGGCAATAAAATAAGAAAGAGAAATAAAAGGCATCCAAATTGGCAAAGAAGAACTAAGCTATCTCTATTTGTAGATGACATGATTCTCTACATACAAAATCCAAGAAATTTAGTTAAAAAAAAAGGAAAAATTACTGGAACTAATAGAAAGGTTCAGGAGCTCTGGTAGCATAGTGCCTAAGGCATTTGAATGCTAACCAGAAAGGTGATGGTTCAAACCCACCAGCCACTCCTCAGAAGGAAGGTTGGGCAATCTACTTCCATAGTAATACTTCCTTGGAAACCCAAGGAGTGGTTGCTATGAGCTGGGTCAGACTTGACGGCACATAACAACTACAACAATAGAAAGGTTCAGCAAAGTGGCAAGATGCAAAGGTAGCATACAAAAATCAGTTAGATTCTTCTATATCAACAAAGAAGCCTCTGAAAAGAAACTAAGGAAAACAATATAGCTAACAAAAAGGTAAAATACTTAGGAAGAAATCTTACTAGAGACACAAAAGGCCTATACAAAGAAAACCACAAAATGCTAGTATAAGAAATCACAAGACATCTACATAAATGGAAGAACATGCCTTGTTCGTGCATGGGAAGACAGAATATTGTGAAAATGTCAATATTACCCAAAGCAATCTACACACTCAATGCAATCCCAATCCAGATTCCATCAACATTTTTTAAGGACATGGAAAAACTAATCACTAATTTCATACAGAAAGAAAGGAGACTTCAAATAAGCAATGTAGTAGTGCTGAAGAAGAAAAACAAAGTAGGAGTTCTTACACTTCCGGATCTCAAAACCTACTATACATCCACAGTAGTCAAACAGCATGGTATTGGTACAATGACTGACAGATAGACCAATGGAACAGAATCCAAAACCCAGAAATAGACTCATCCATCTATGAACAGGGGAGAGATAACCTTTATAACAAACGGTGCTGGCAAAATTGGATATCTACTTGCAAAAAATGAAACAAGACCCACACCTCACCCCATACACAAAAACGAACTCAAGTTGGATCAAAGACTTAAATGTAAAAGCCAAAACTATAAAACTCATCAAAGGCAAAATAGGGGCAAATCTAGAGGCCCTTATCTACAGCATAAATAGAGGATCAAGCATAACCCAAAATGTACAGGCAGTGGCAAAGAAGCTAGATAAGTGGGAACTTTTAAAAATTAAATTCTTAAGCACATTGAAATACTTCTCCAAAAGGCTAAAGAGATCCTACAGACTGGGAAAAAAATATTTGGCTAGGACAGATCTGACAAGGTATTTATCTCCAAAATTTATAGAAAACTTCAACACCTCAACACCAAAAAGTCAAACAACCCAATTAAAAAATGGACAAGGAACATGAACAAACACTTCACTAAAAAAGATACTAAGGCAGCCAACAAACACATGAAGAAATGTTGATGATAATTAGCCATTAGAGAGATGCAAATCAATATGACAGTGAGGTATCATCTCACCCCAGCAATAATAGCAAAGTTCAACAAGACAGAAAATAATAATTGCTGGTGAGGTTGCAGAGATATTGGCAACCTCATACACTACTAGTCAGACTGAAAATGGAACAACTGTTGTGGAAAATGGTATGGTCCTTCCTTAAAAGCTGAAAATAAAAATACCATTTTATCCATCAATTCCATTACTAAGAATATATCCTAAAAAAAAATGAGAAACAGGACATAAACAGGCATGCACACTCATGTTCTTCACAGCACAATTCACTTTAGCAAAGAGATGGAAACAACCTAAATGTTCATCAACAGATGAATGGATAACCAAACTATGGTACATTCACACATTAAAGAATAATGAAGAAGACACAAATAATCTCACAATGTGGATGAATTTGGAGGATATCAGACTGAGTGAAATTAGTCAATCGCTGAAGGACAAATATTGTATAAACCCATTATTGTAAAAAGTCAAGGAATGGTTTACTTACGGAAGGAAACTCACTTTGTAGGTTACTGGGGATGAGAGGGAAGGGGAGGGAGAATTTTGGACTAGTTGGGGGTCACATGTTGATTTGGGTCAGGGGAGGGAGTCTGTGATCAGCATGATGACACTGGAGAAAGAAAGGGCACTGAATGATGCACATAAAATATAGACAGTAGAGGCAAATATTAATATATGCACAATACTGCATTACCACTAACACCAAACACTGAACACCAAAAAAATAAAATAAAATAAAATCACTGCCATTGAGTCAAACCCAACCTATAGCAACCCCTTGGGGTTCTGAGGCAGTATGACTGTGGAAGTAGATTGCCCAACCATCCTTCCAAGGAGGGGCTAGTGGATTTGAACCTCCAGCCTTCTGGTTAGCAGTCAAATGCTTTAGGCACTATGCTACCAGAACTCCTACACCAAACATCAGGCCAAGGATGAATGCATAGACAGGTGAGATGATCAGGTGAGGGTAGGCAAACAGGACTATACCCTAGACCAAGGACAGATTTGGCTGAAGATAATCTTACATATGCACTTGAGCTACAAAATTAGTCACATGCATTATAGAAGCAACAGAAGGCAGAGCTGGAGTAACTGCTCAGAGAAAACTAAACACCTTAAGAGAGAGAATCACTGGGCCTTCTCACTTGGAACCATAGTTTCAGGGGACATCATGCTCAACTGGCACAATAGTACATAAAAATCTTGTTCCGCAACCTACTTTTTGAGTAGCAACTGGTGTCTTAAAAGCTTTCAAGCATCCATGTAAGATGCAATTATTTGTCTTCTCTCATCTGAATAAAAGAAGAGTGTAGAAAATCAAAGACATCTGGAAACAATCAGTCCAAGGAGAAGATGGACCATGAGGACCTGACCCTTCATAACCCTAAGACCAGAACAACTAGATGGGGCCTGGCTACCAATGCTAACCACTTGGAAAGGGATCAAAACGAGATACTAGAGAGAGTGGGAGGATACATGTAGAACAGAATACAAAAACACAAAAATGACCAGAATTACTGATCAAATAGAGTCTGGTAGAAGCCTTAAGCCTACGGTCCCAGGTTACCCTTTGGGCCTAGAAATGGACTCACTCACATGGATTGGTTCTAAGCCCCACAGTAGAAAGACCTATATGCAGAACACATACCCCAGGGTGATGCACTCACCTACTCTAGGGAGATGCACCACTTAGAGCAATCACCCATGAGACATTAGAGGGCCAGCATTCACATAGAGGGACAGGAATGCGTAGTTAAGAAAGGAAGAGGGAGGTGGTGGTCACAGGAG
>NW_006922122.1:410814-416574 GCF_000298275.1 Orycteropus afer afer
CCTTCTGCTTAGTAGTCAATTGCCTTAGGCACTACACCACCAGAGCTCCTAAAACTGACAACAACAACAAAGAGGAAAGAAAAGAAAATAGAGGTTCCCGTAATATACTAATTCATCACGATACCTCTCATAAAACAATTCCACCTCAGGAATAAAAATCAGGGTTTTGTGCTGGTTCATTCTGGTTTAACCCCCTACTAGGAATATGACTTTCCACCCGAGATCTACTGAATCAGAATCTACATTTCAACAAGATCACAAAATGATTCTTATAGATCCTAAGGTGATTTTTATGTATACAAAAGATCATGTTAAAATTTAGAATTTGATGGGGGAAGAAATAGATTGTGGTTCAGTATATCTAGGGTGGAAATGCAAATTATCAATAAGGAGTCCAGCTGAAATGAACCAGTTTGTAAACCTGGTGTTAATATAGGGTGTTAATAAGCAATTAACTCCTTTAGAGAGGCTCCTGAGCTGAAGTCAGGCCCACTACTGGGGAGAATCTACTTCTTGAGAAGATAAGGTGACTGTACAGGGGAAAGCCTGTGCCTAAGAATGAATATGTGTTTGTGTTTGAAACCAGCCTTACTGTTGCTCTTGTATGAAACAGTAAGTAGCATCATAATTTTACTCCAGCCTGCAGCCTAAGAGAGGTATTCAATGTTTATTGGGATGAATGAATCAATGAGTTATTATTGATTGTCTCTCTCCTCATTGAACCAATTCATTTAAATAGTTATGTGTCTGCCAGTATCCCAGGACGATAGATGCAGCCACATACCAAAAAAAAAAAAGGGGGGAGGGGATTCTAAGGACAAAGTATTAAACAATGTATGAAGAAGCAAAAGGGATGGAAACAATATGTACAGGCACTGTGTCAAAAAGAACTGGTTGATATTCAGCCATTTCAGGAGGGAGTATATGATCAAGAACTGATGGTATTAAGGGAAGAAGTCCAAGCTGCACTAATGGTATGGCTGAAAAATATGACTGCCAGAATTTCCAGAATACCTATTGAGTTGTTATATCAGATGGATGCAGTGCTTGAAGTGCTCACCCATTTATATCAAGAAATTTGGAAGACACCCATCTGGCCAACTGGTAGGAAGGGATCCATATCTATGCCCATTCCAAAGAAAGGTGATTCAACAGAAGGCAGAAATTAACAAACTATTTCATTATTATCACACACAAATAAAATTTTACTGAAGAAAATTCAAAAATGTTTGCAGTAGTATATCAACAGGGAACTGTCAGAAATTCAGTCTGGATTCAGAAGAGGGCATGGAACAAGGGATGCCATTGCTAATGTCACATAGTTTTGTATGAAAGTAAAGAAGACTACCAAAAATATATTTTCCTGTGTTATATTGATTATGCAAAGGCTTTAGACTGTGTGGATCATAACAAATAGTGGATAACATTGTGAAGAATGGGAATTCCAAGATGTACACAAAAGAGAACCTGTAAGTGGAACAAGAGGCAGTCGTTCCATGGAACAAGGGTATACTGCATGGTTTAAAATCAGGAATGGTTTGTATCAGGGTTGTATCATTTCACCATACATTTCTGTCTATATGCTGAGCAAATAACTTGAGATGCTGGACCATGTGAAGAAGAATTTCATATTAAGATTGGAAGAAGACTGATTAACAGCTTGTAATATGCAGAAGACACAACCTTGCTTGTTGAAGGTGAAGAAAACTTGAAGCCCTTACTTATGAAAATCAAAGACCCAAACATTCAATATTGATTAACCCTCAACAAAAGAAAACAAAAATCCTCACAAATGGACCAATAAGTAACATCATGAGAAATGGAGAAAAGATTGAAGTTGTCAGGGATTTCATCTTGCTTTCATCTACAATCAACACCCATGGAACTAGCAGTTAAGAAATGAGACCACGTATTTAATTGGGCAAATGTGCTGGAGAAAGGCCTCTTTAAAGTGTTTAAAAGCTAAGATATCACTTTGAAGACTAAGGTGCGCCTGACCTAAGCAAAAGTATTTTCAATAGCCTCATGTGCGTGTGAGAGCTGGACAACAAATAAGGAAGACTGGAGAATTGATGCATTGAATTGCAGTGTTGGTGAAGAATATTGTGGTGCTGTGGATTGACAGAAAAATGAACAAATCTTCACTTTAAAGATGTATAGATGCAGTGATCCTTCCCAGAGAGAATGGCCAGCTTTTGTCTCTCATACAAATATTGGTCATGTTTTCAGAACAGACCAATCCTTAAAGAGGGATAGCATGCTTAGTAAAGAAGAGGGTCAGTGAAAAAGGGAAAGAACCTCAGAGAGATGGATTGAAACAGTGACAACAATGATGGACTCAAACACAGCAATTATTGCGAGAATGGGGCAGTTCCAGAGTGTTTCATTCTGTTGTACAAAGGATCATAATGAGTTGTAACCAAATTGATGACATTTAACAATAACAATATAACAAGAAAGAGGTATTTTTTTAAGAAAATTAAATGTCAGTTTGTATAAATAAATTTGTATCAAAGTTTCCTATAATTATATAAATTCAATTCAAGTGTCTCCAAGATCTTTGGAAGACAGTGTGATAAGCTGCATGACAAGTAATAAAAAAGAAAAGAAAAGAAAAGAAAACTTACTATCATTGAGTCAATTTAGATTCATAAGGACCCCCTTTGGGTTTCCGAGGTGGTAAGTCTTTATGCAGGTAGGTTGCTCAGTCTTCCTTCCACAGAGGCTGGTAGGTTTGACCAGAGCTCATTTTGACAAGTAATAGACAGATGAAGAATTTGTGAGACTCCATGTCTTTCAACAATGAATAACTTTTTGTTCTTTAACATTTACAATATACTTAAAATGTGGAAGGACTAACTCCACCCACTGAAAAAACAGAAATACAAGTGTAATCAATTTAAATTTAATTTAAAAGGCATTATGTAGCATGCTATTTCCACAGAATGGTAGTACAAGAGATATTAAAGGAGAAGTTAAATAAACTAAGAAAATGCACCATATTTGAGCACCATCGTGAAGATTTGCAATGAGTATTACCATACAAACTGCCCCAGAAGTCCTTCATTTAAATACATAAACACAAACAAAGAATAATAATAAGAAAAAAAATTGTGATAACAAAAATTTTCCCCTAATTACTTTACTTCAAAATTATTAATTGGTTAAATACAACTTTGGAAATTTTAGCATCACAATTTAAGCCATGGTATTAACTGTGACTTTAGAATGTTGGAGAGGAAAAATAGACAATTGGTAAACTAAAAGTTTACAAAACACAGCAAGAATATCAGTCATTTTTTTCTTTATTTTAATTTATATTATGATTTGAGTGAACATTTACAGAGCAAATTCATTTTCTATACAGCAGCTCACATATAGTTTGTCTCAAGACATTGACTACAATTTCCCACAATGCAACAGCTCTTTTCCTACTTCTTCCCCATAGTTACCTCTTGCTTGTATCCTTCCCTCCCATGCACTCCTGACCACCCATCTGTCTCCCTGTGCATACACAGCCCTTCTATTCTCCCATGATTGATCTCTCCAAGGAGTGTTTCTACCTAATGTAAAGGTTCAGCTCATATGCTTGTCTTTTGTTTGTCTGGAAACCACAGGAGTGGCTTCAATTCCAGACCTGAAGGACCACTACGGGCCATAGTTTCAGGCATTGCTTCAGGCTCTATCAGACCGGCAAATCTGGTCCCCCCAACACACTTTTTGTTGAATGTTTTGTTTTGTGTTTTTGTTCTCCCACTGTATCCAGAATCTCCTACATAGATCCCCCTCTGAATGGTTGACAATGGTAGCTGAGTACCATCTAGTTCTTCTGGTCTCACAGTCATATAGACTGAGAATCTCAGGGTGTACTAGTCTTGTTTCATTTTTCTGGAAATGGATATCCAGTTTTGTCAACATCTTTCCTTCCCGATTTAATGGATTTTGGCTCTTTGTCAAAGATCAGCTGACCATAGATTGATAGATCTATTTCTGGGTTCTCAATTTTACTCAATCGGTCTACACATCTGTTTTTGGACAAATATATTAGGCTGTTTTGACTACTGTGGCTGTACAGTAGGTTGTGAGATCTGAGAGTGCGAGACCTCCTACTTTGTTCTTCTTCAAGAGCACTTTCTTATCCGAGGTCTCTGTCATTTCCATACAGTAAGTGAATGTTTTTTTTTTTGTTTGTTTTCATATCCTTAAAAGATGTTGATGTGCTATGGATGGGGATTGCATTAAATGTGTAGATTGCTTTGGGTAGAATTGGATTTTCACAATATTCAATGTTCCTATCCACAAGCATGATATGTTCTTCCATTTATGTAGATCTTTAATGGTTTCTTGAAGTAGAATTTTGTAGTTTTCTTTCTATAGGTCTTTTGTGTCAGGGTAAGATTTATTCCCAAGTATTTTATTTTTTTGGTAGCTATTGTAAATGATGGGAGCACTGGTAGCTTAGTCCATAAGGCATTTAACTACTAACCATTAGGCTGGAGGTTCAAACCCACCATCTACTCCTCAGAAGGAATCTTCTGTACTGATAATGCCTAGGAAACCCAAGGAGGCGTTGCTGTGAGTCAGATCCGACTCAGTAGCAATGAGTTTGGTTTGTTTTTTCATTGTAAATGGTATTGATTTCCTTATTTCTTTTTCAGAAATCTCTTTGCTGGTGTAGAGGAATCCAATTGATCTTTGTATGTTGATTTTATATCCTATTCACTAGGTTAAATCTGTCAACTAGTTCCAGTACATTTTTTTTTTTTTTCTTTTTTTTTACTGAGTGTCTGGGGTTTTCTAGGTATAGGATTATATAATCAACAAATTGGGATAGTTTGACTTCTTCTGTATCAATATGAATACCTTTAATTTCTTGCCTTATTGCCCTGGTTAGGACTTTTAATACAATGTTGAATAGAAATGGTAGAGGGCATCCTTGTCTGGTTCCTGTTTGCAAGGGGAATGGTTTCAGCCTCTCTCCATTGAGAATAATGTTGACTGTTGTTTTTGCATATATGCCCTTTGTTATGCAGAGGAATGTCCCTTCTATTCCTATATTGCTGAGAGTTTTGATCAGGAATGGATGTTGGATTTTATCAAATGCCTTTTTTGCATCAATTGAAACGATCATGTGTTTCTTTCCCTTTATTTTATTTATGTGATAGATGATAGTGTTTTTCTAATGTTGAACCATCCTTACATACTTGATATGAATAGCACTTGATCATAATAAATTATTTTTCAGATATTTTGTTGAAGTCTATTGGCTAGGATTGTGTTGAAGATTTTTGCATCTATATTCATACTGGTCTGTGGTTTTCCTTTTCAGTAATGCTTTTGCATGGTTTTGGTACCAAGGTCATGCTTGCTTCATAAAGTGAATTTGGAAGGAATCCACCCTTTTCTATATTTTGGAATAGTTTGGTGGAATCCTCCAGTGAAACCACCTGGGCCAGGAATTATTTTGACCTGTTCAATTTCTTATTTTCTTATGGGACTATTCAATTATTCTGCCTCAATCTGTATTAGTTTAGTTAAGTAGTGTGTGTCTAGAAATCTGTCCATTTCTTCTAGAATTTCAAATTGATGGAGTATAGTTTTCCATAGTCTCCTGATGTGATCTTTCATTATTTCAGTTGGCTCTGTTGTGATGTCACTCAATTTGTTTCTTATTCATATTATTTGTATTCTTTCCTTCTGTTAAATTTGTCAAGGGTTTGTCAACTTATTAATCTTTTCAGAAAACCAACTTCTAGTCTT
>NW_006922122.1:417322-418491 GCF_000298275.1 Orycteropus afer afer
TGTTCAATTGATCCTTTGATCATTATAAAATGTCCTTCTTTGTCTCACATGGTGGTTTTTGTCTTAAAGTCACTTTGATCAGAAATTAATATTGCTACTGCTGCTCTTTTTTGGTTGCCATTTGCTTGCCATATCTTTTTCTGATCTTTGATTTTTAGTCTGTTTTTGTCTTTGTCTCTAAGATGTGTCTCTTGTGGACAGTATATTGATGCATTATGTTTTCTTATCCATTCTAGAAGTCTCCGTCTCTTGAGTATGGTGAGTATGATGATGCTATGTCTTAGTGATTTTCTTTTGGAGTTTTTCCTGTTTGGGGTTTGTTGTACTTCCTGAATAGATATATTCAAATCTTTCATCATATCAGAGAAATTATCTTCCAACAAATCTTGGGCAATTTTCTCTGTGGCTTTATTTTTCTCTTCCTGTTCTGGAATTCCAATTACATGTAGGTTATTCCTTTTGATGGTATCCCACATTATCCTTAGACTTTCTTAATTTTGTTTTGATCTTTTTTCTGATTGTTCCCTTTCCAAAGAAGTATTCAAATATTTTTCTTCATTCTCATTAATTCTATCTGCCATTGATTCAATTCCACTCCTTTGTCCTTTCAATGTTTTATTTATTTCTAAAAATTTAATATTAATCTTGTAGATTCCTATCTGTAGATTTTGTATCATTTCTAATTTTTCATTTATTTTTTCATTTTGTTCTTGTATTTTCTTCTGAGTTTGTTCCAGAGTTTAGCCTATGTTTTTCTAAATTTTGTCAGTGTTTTCCTTGATATGTCTCTCAGTCCATTGAAGGTTCTTATACATAATTGTTTTTAATTCAATGCTGCTTCTTCCCCAGGGATGTGTTCTTGGTTTGTATACTGCTCCCTTTGTTTTTACTGCTTTATCTGGCTGCTTTGTGTGAATTGTGATGGTCTGTGTCTCTGAGACATTAAGACTTTATTGTATTTGTGTTTATTGGTGAGTATATGTTGGAGAGATTCACTGAAGATTTTTGTTTTCTTTTTTCTTTTTTTTTTTTTTTTTTAATGTACCTGAGTAAGCAGAATACTGTGCTCCTCTATCTGCTAGTTGGCAGCACTTATGCACTCATTACCTGTGTACTGGTGTGTATGATAGAGAATAAGAGTGGCTGCACAGATCTCTGTTTGCTGTTTG
>NW_006922122.1:421706-442289 GCF_000298275.1 Orycteropus afer afer
AGTTGGGTCCGGCTCAACGGCACATAATAACAACAATAACATATTGAGGTATAATCCCTACTGCAGACTGCAGCCCTTAATCTTCATCAGTAATGATCCAAGTCATCCTCACTTTCCGCAATCAAAGTTGTGCTGTCTGCTCATCTCAGGTTGTTAGTGAGACTTCCACCAATCCTGATGTCATGGTCTTCTTCATATAGTCCAGCTTTTCAGATTATTTGCTCAGCACACAGATTGAATACGTATGGTGAAAGGGTAAAACCCTGATGCACTCCTTTCCTGATTTGAAACCATGCAGTGTCCCCTTGTTCTGTTTGGATGACAGTCTCCTGGTCTATGTATTCTGAGTAGAATATCATAATCTAATTTTGTTATAGGTCATCATCATTAATAGTGTTCCTACTTCTTTGTATTTCAGAGAAGTGGGGCCAGATTTGACCTATTTCTAAACACCAAGATTTGCCAATATCTCTCTACAGTACTAAATATTCTTGTGATAATTCTACATCTAAAAAGAAATAGAAAAAAAAAATGTGTCATTAAAGAGTTATTTCAACAACTCTCCTCTAATTCATAGAACATGCATCACCCCTCCATACAATCACCAGCAGTCTATCAGTTTATGTTACAGTGATGGCTTTGTGGCTTGATGTAGACAGTTAAGCCACAAGTGTTTTAAATACTAACAGAGTCACCCATATTGGACAGGTTTCAGTGGAGCTTCCACACTAAGACAAACTAAGAACTCCTTGTCAATATACTTTCAAAAATTAGCCAATAGAAATTTTATGGATCAGAAGGGAATACTGCTTCATATAGTAATAGAAAATAAGCCTCATCATTGGAAGGTGACAATAGACTCAAGTATGTCAGCAATCATGAGGGTGGAGCTGGACAGGGCTAGTATTTCATTCTGTTGTACATGGGGTCTCTATGAACCAAATTTTAATGAATGTCAACTAACAACAACCTATAATTAACATATATAATTAGAGTTAACCTATAATTGTTCACTCACAGACAATTGTAGGTAGCAGAACAGGATTCCAATCCATAGAAGAGTGTCTCTTTTTCCAGGATGTCCACAAATATACTGAAAGGTGGCCACACCCCTAGGGAAACTCCCTTTCAACTGATTGGTTGCTCAAAACATATACATCTGATCCCATCATGGGAAAAACCCACATCACAACTGCTTAAACCACACAGAATTGTGGCCCAGCCAAGGTGGTGCACAGCTCCAACTATCACACTAAGGTAATGACTTAGGTTAAAAGTAGAGTTGATTCTAGCTCATAGCAACCCCACACAATTAGATCTGCTCCATAGACTTCCCAAGGCTGTGATATTTCAGAAGCAGATCACCAGTTCTGCCTTCTGAGGTAATTCTTAGTGGGTTCAAAGGAAAAACCTTTTGGCTAGTAGTCCAGTGTGTAACCATTTGTCACTTCCAGAAATCTTTCCTTAAGCAACTAGATCTTGATTACTTTCCACCCCCAACACCAATAAATCTAACTTCATTATTTATATAACTATATTCACAAAATATTTCTAAATATTATCATAATTATCTAATCAACTCTGCTCCATTTGAGGTAATACAATTGTTTTGTAAGTGGTTAAGCAATCAGCTACTAACTGGAAGATCAGTGGTTTGAATCTACCTAGCCACATTGTAGGAGAAAGATGTGTCAGTCTGCCTCTGTAAAGATTTACAGCATAGGAAACCCTACTGGGAAGTTTTACTCCATCTCAGAATCATTATGAGTCAGATTAACTGGAAAGCAATGGGTTGGTCTTTTTGTTTTTTTTTACCTTTGTTTCGATTAGTAATTCGTAATCCTTTTGTTAATTTTTATTGCCTTATAAAGATCTTTTAGACCTATTATTTTTCATAATTGCATGCTTCCACTACAAAAATTTGATACAACTGATATGCTATACATATATTTATGTATTGTTCTTTTTTGAAGGGCCAAATGACATTTTAATAGCTAAGACACTTTGGTCCAAAGAACTAAGTTTAACCCTGGGGCAATATCATTTGCTTTGCGAATGTATGATTTAAACAGTTCCTTTGATAAGATAGAAATAACATTTTTTTCTCTATAATATTGCTAATATGGAAAAAAAGTCTGTCCCTGACAATTAATTTATATGTACATTGTGTAAACCTCATTACTTCCCTCTATTTAATATGCCATTTTAGCTCTCCAGGGACAGATAGGAGGAAGTAGGGAGGCACAGGTTGTGGGGGAGGTGTCAGCAATTCAGATAACCCTTAAGGAACATATTATTTTATACATTTAAGCATGGAAAACATTATTAAAATGAGCCTATATATAATTAATAATGACCATAATATAAGTAGTTAAAGGGCCTGAAGAAACATTGAGAGGAATAATTATTCCCCTAAAATAACAGCTTTGTGCATTCATTATTACCCCCATTCACTTCTGCTTCATTATTTTTCCATTATGCAGTATGTCATTTTATAGATGTTGAAAAAAATAATAAAACAAGAAAATTTTCTGTTCATCCTAGAAAGTCCCACAGTCAATAATCTTCTTCTGAGTTCTTAATGAGAGGCTTTAAATTTCAATGAAGAATGCTTTACCATTTGGGAACTCATGAAGAGTTTGCAGCAATTCACTTCTGAACAATATTTCATTGTATCTTTATGGAAAATTTTTACTAAATAATTTACTCAAGTAATTCAATAAGAAAATATCTCTGTAAATAGTTACCTTGATCCTTATAATATAAATTGATTAATGAAAGTCTGTGTTTTTTTAATCTAGCCACAGTAATTTTGTGTTGTTAATGACACAATGTTGATTTTAATAATTTCATTATACCAATGCTTCAGTCATAACCAATTAAAGTAATGAACCCATAAATGTCATTACAAATTATATTGTGATATATGCATACATTTGTCTTTTTAATTTATAATTTTAACTCTTTTATCATTGTAATACTTTACCACAATTAAAGCCATGTCTACAATGAAGAGTGAAATGGAATATGTAGAGACTAATTTCAAATATACCGGTAACCCAACAAAGAAACAAAAACACTTTCTGAAAAAAATTGTCGGCCTTGTCAAGTGCTGTCAAGTCATCTCTGACTCATGGCCACCCTATGCAGAACAGAACGAAACAGTGCCCCATCCTGTGTGAGCCTCACCATCCTCACAATCTGGTATAACTGAGCCAATTGTTGTAGCTACTGTGAAAATCCATCTCATCTCATTGAGGGCTTTCCCCTTTTTTGTTGACCCTCCACTTTACCAAGCATGATATTCTTTTCCAGGGAATGGGTCCTTCTGACAACATGACCAAAGTAGGTGAGACGAAGTCTGGCCATTCTTGTTTCTAGGAGCATTCTGGCTGCTCTTCTTACAGGACAGATTAGTTACTCCTCTTAGCAGACCACGGCACCCATAGCATTCTTCTCCAACCAAATAAAAGAAAAACAAGCTCACTGCCATCAAGTAAACCCGACGCATAGTGACCCTTCCTTGGGTTTCCAAGGCAGTATCTCTATGGAAGTAGATTGCCCAATCTTCTTTCCGAGGAGTGACTGGTGAGTTTGAACCACCAGCCTTCTGGTTAGCAGTCAAATGCATTACACACTATACCACCAGAGCTCCCTCTCCACACCACCACTCAAAAGCATCAACTCTTCTTCTGTCTTCCTTATTCACTGTCCAGCTCTCACGTGCATAAGAGGTGATTGAAAAGTACTATGGCTTGGGTTAGGCACACCTTACTTTTCAAAGATACATCTTTGCTCTTCAACACTTGAAAAAGGCCTTTTGCAACAGATTTGCCAAATGCAATACATCTTCTGATGTCTTTACTTCTGCTTACATTAGTGTTGATTGTAGAACCAAGTAGTAAAAAATATCTTTGACAACTTCAATCCTGTCTTCATCCATCATGAAGCTGTTTATTGGACCAGTTGTGAGGATGTTTGTTATCTTTATATTGAGGTGTAATCCATATAGACTGTAGTCTTTATTCTTCATCAGTAAGTGCTTCAAGCCATCCTCACTTTCAGCAAGCAAATTTGTGTTATCTGCGCATCTCAATTGTTAATGAGTCTTCTTCCAATCCTGGTGCCATGTTCTTCTTCATATAATACTGCTTCTTGGATTATTTGCTCACCACACAAGTTGAATAAATATGGGGAAATGATCCAATCTTCACATACTCCCTTCTTGATTTTAACCATGGAGTACCCCCTTGTTCTGTTTGAATGACAGACTCCTGAGCTATGTATAGATTTATCATGAGTACAGTCAAGTGCTCTGTAATTTCCATTCTTGTAAATGTTATCCATAGTTGATTATGGTCCACACAATAGAATGCTTTTGAAAAGAAAATGTGGTTGTTGTTAGTACCTTCCAGTTGTTTCCGACTCATAAAGACCCCATACACAGCAGAACGAAACATGCCAACTACATGATCCCTGCTATACTTGAGTCCATCATCACAGCCACCATGTCAATCCATCTCGTTGAAGGCCTTCCCCTCTTTTGTCAACCCTCCACCCTACCAAGCATGACGTCCTCCTCCAGGGAATAGTCCCTTCTGACAACATGACCAAAATAGGTGAGACGAAGTCTGGGCATTCTCGCTTCCAAGGAGCATTTCAGGTGCACTTCATCCAGGACAGACAGATCTGTTAGTTATTTTAGCAGTCCATGGTACTTTCAGCATTCTTCACCAGCACCACACCTCAAAAGCATCAACTCTTCCTCGGTCTTCCTTATTCATTGTCCAACTCTCACATGCATACAAGGTGATTGGAAATACCACGACTTGTGTCAGGTGCACTTTAGTCCTCAAGGAGACATCCTTGCTCCTCAGCACTTGAAACAGTTCCTTCACGGTTGACTTTCCCAATGCTATACGTCATCTAATATCCTGACTGCTGCTTCCATTGGTGCCAATTGTAGAACTAAGCAACGTGAATTCTTTGACAACCTCAACTTTCTCTCCATTTATTGCAATGCTTCTCATTGGTCCAGTTGTGAAAATTTTTGTTTTCTTTACATTGAGACGTAATCCATAATGCAGACTGTATTCTTCAACTTTCATCAGTAAGTGCCTCAAGTCATCCTCACTTTCAGCAAGCACAGTTGTATCATCTGCGTATCTCAGGTTGTTAATGATTCTTCCTCCAATCCTAATGCCATGTTTTTCTTCATATAGTCCAGGTTCTCGGATTATTTGCTCAGTATATAGATTGAATAAATATGGGGAAAGGATACAACCCTGACACACTCTCTTCCTGATTTTAAACCATGTAGTGTTCCCTTGTTCCGTTTGAATGACAGCCTCCTGGTCAAGGTACAGATTCCTCATGAGTACAATCAAGTGCTCGGGAATTCCCATTCTTCTCAATGTTATCCATAATTTGTCATGATCCACACAATCAAATGCCTTTGCATAGTCACTAAAACACAAGTAAACATCTTTCTGGTATTCTTTGCCTTGAGCCAAGATCCATCTGACAATAGCTATGTTATCCCTTGTTCCATGTCCTCTTCTGAATCCAACTTGCACCTCTGGAAGTTCTCTGTCAATATACTGCTGCAAACGTTTTTCAATTATCTTCAGTAAGATCTTACTTTCGTGTGATATTAATGATATTGTTTTATAATTTGCACATTCTGTTGGATCACCTTTCTTTGGAATGGGTACAAATATGGATGTCTTCCAGTCAGTTGGCCAGGTAACTGTCTTCCACAGCAAGTAAGATCTTCCAAATCTCTTGGCATATCTGAGTGGGTGCCCCCAGTGGGGCATCCATTTGCTGAAATATCTCAAACAGTATCCATCAATTCCCAGAGCTTTGTTCTTCCCCAATTCCTTCATCACAGCTTTGACTTCCTCCTTCAGTACCATTGGTTCTAGATCATATGCCACTTCCTGAAATGGATGAAGATCAACCAGTTCTTTTTGATACAGTGTCTCTGTGTATTCCTGCCATCTTCTTTTGATGTTTCCTGCATCATTCAATATTTTGCCCATACAATCTCTCAAGGCTTAAAGTTTTTCTTCAATTTTTTCAGCTTGAGAAATGCCGAGCATGTTCTTTCCTTTTGGTTTTCAAACTGCAAATCTTTGCACGTTTCATTATAGTAATTGGTTTTGTCTGCTTGAGCTGCTCTTTGAAATCTTCTGTTCAGCTCTTTTATCTTGTCATTTCTTCCATTTGCTTTAGCTACTCTCCACTCAAGGGCAAGTTTCAGAGTCTCTTCTGTCATCCATTTTGGTTTTCTCTTCATTTTAGTGATCTCTTGCTTTCTTTATGGATAATGTTCTTGATATCCTCCCACAATTCTTCTGTTTTTTCATAACTGGTGTTCAATGCATGAAATCTATTCTTTAGATGATCTGTAAATTCAGGAGGGATATATTCTGGATCATATTTTGGCTCTCTTGGACTGGTTTTAATTGTCTTTAACTTCAAGTTGAACTTGCATATGAGCAATTGATGGTCTGTTCCAGAACCAGCTAGCTCTTGACCTGGTTTTAGCTGAGGATATTGAGGTTTTCCACAGCCTCTTGCCACAGATGTAATCAATCTGATTCCTGTGTGTTGCATCTGGTGAAGTCCACAGGTAGAGCTTCCATTTGTGTTGTTGAAAAAAGGTGTTTGCAATGAAAAAATCATTGGTCTTGCAAAATTCTACCATGTGAGTTCCAGCATTATTTCTGTCACCAAGGCCAAATTTTCCAAACACCAGTATTTCTTCTTTGTTTCCAACTTTTGCATTCCAGTCACCAGTGATAATTAACACATCCTGATTACATGTTCTGTCAATTTCAGTCTGCAGAAGTTGATAAAAATCTTCAATTTCCTCATCTTTGGCTTTGGTGGTAGGGGCATAAATTTGAATAATAGTTGTATTAACAGGTCTTCCTTGTAGACATATGGATGTTATCCTACCACTGACAGCATTGTACTTCAAGACAGATCTTGAAACATCCTTTGTGATGATGAATACCACACCATTCCTCTTCAAACTGTCATTCCCAGCATAGTAGATCACATGGTTGTCTGATTCAAAATGGCCAAAACCAGTCCATTTCAGCCCACTAATGCCCAAGATAACAGTCTTTATGCATTCCATTTCATTTTTGACAACTTCCAATTTTCCTAGATTCATATTTTGCACATTCCAACTATCCTACATTCATATTTCTTGTGTTCCATGTTCTGATTATTAATGGATGTGTGCATCTGTTTCTACATCAGCCAGTGGAAGTCCTGAAAGCTTGACAGTATCCACATCATTAAGATCATCTCTATGCAGAGGAATCACCTCTTCCCTACTCAAATTTTGAGTGCCTTCTGACCCGATTGTCTCATCTTCCAACATTATGTTGGAGTATGTTTCAGGGCTATCCATAATGTTTTCCTATATTATACCTGACAGTATTTCACTGATATTCATAAGGTTTTCATTGGACAATTGTTTGAGATGTGGATGGCTTCCTCCTTCCAAGTCTGTCTTATCCTGGCTGCTCTGCTGAAACCTGTCTACCCTGCTGGTATTTTTCAACACTAGTGGCATAGCCTCCAGCCTCACAGCTACATGTAAGCCACCACCAGATGACAAACTGACAGAGTAGTTCATCTCCCTTAGTTGTTCTTAACTGCACTTGTGGTAGTTTGGTTTGTCTGCTTCCTGTATATAAGGAGAAGCTTTGAGAATGGTCTCTAGCCTTGGACCCTGCATGTAGCCATGTCATTGCTCAGTAGCCTGCTATGCTCTGCAGACCTTGGACTTACAATAGACTTAAGTTAATGTCCTGCTGTGTGGTTTGGTAACATTGGGACTGTGCCTTTTTACTTGTCAGCCTTGGGGTTTCTCAGCCTCAGCAACCAGCAGCTATCTGAGTGAAGAAATGCCTCTAGCTCCAGTGGGCTGGGAGCAGGAGACAGGCAGGTCCCAGGTTGAGGGACTTTCACTAGCCCCTAAAGCCTGACACTCTGAAATTGGACTTAAAGCTTCCAAATTGTAAGAATTAAACTTTTGTTTGTTAAGACCATCCCACTTGTGGTATATTTCTTTTCAGAGCAGCACTAGGTAACCAGAACAGAATTTGGTACCGAGAGAGTAGACTGCTGCTCTGACAGATACCTAAAATGTGGAAACAGGAGTGGAATGAATCCTTGACCTGAGACCCTGACAGAGAGACACCGGTATACAGCAGGACAGAAGGCAAGAGACCTGCATGAGACACGACAGGAGCAGAGCCCAGAGACTGGCATGAGAGACAGCAGGAGCAGAGCCAAGACAACCAGCATGCGACAGTGACAGCCTTACCAGCCCAAGGAGGTGAACGCCTAGTGCCATTGGGTAGACGACTGCGTGGCAGAGTGGGTTGCCTTCGGGCATTAATTGGTAGAAGAGATTGGCTTGAAATGGAGTAGAAGTTTGACCGGCCTACGGAGCAAGAAAGCTAAATGTCCTTTGGGGCAAGAAGATTCCTGGCAGATTAATGCCCTTGGGCATTAATCGGCAGAAGTGCAGAGACCAAGGAAATGGAAGCAGTGCTCCCTCAGCCTGAAAGGGTAGGACCATGGTCTTTGGGGGTGGAACCACCATAGCCCTCTAGGTTTCAAAGAGCCAGGCCTTCACCAACTTGGTTCTATAGTGTGGGGCTGCTCGTTCATGTGAGCCAGTGGGATGGAGCCATAGCCACTGCCCAAGAGTGAGGGGGTGGGGCTGCCATGCCTAAGAGGGAGAGGAACCAGGCCCACCAGGCCAAGGGTGTGAGGTCATCACTTAGAGGAACTAGGGGACTGGAGCCACCCAGTGAGGACACCTGTACAGATGCCATCCAATGATGATCTGTACAGATGTCAAGTTGACAAGAGGTGGAATTTTGGTAGTTTGGTTTGTGTGTCAACTTGGTTGGGCCTGGTTGAGTGGCTGGGCAGCTGGTGGTAGTTAATCCCCATGAGGAAACTTGCAATCAGCTCCATGGTGGGATTTACCACAAGCAGCTGGGTAGCTGCCTTTGGTATGTGGTCTGTTTCCTGTATATAAGGAGAAGCTTTGAGAATGGTTTCTAACCTATGGCATGCTTAGGCCCTGCATGTAGCCATGTCATTGCTCAGCAGCAGTGTCATGCCTCTAGCTCCAGTGGGCCAGGAGCAGGAGGCAGAGCTAGGCCCCAAGGTGGAGGGGCTTTCACCCAGCTGCTAAAGCCTGACACTCTGAAATTGGACTTAAAGCCTCCAAATTGTAAGAATTAACTCCTGTTTGTTAAGGCCATCCCATTTGTGGTATATTTCTTTTCAGAGCAGCACTAGGTAACCAGAACAATCTTCCTACTGCGGGCCCTGGCCTTAAAACAGAGCTACCCCCAACGGAAAGCAGCTTCCAGTCCTGTCCTTGCCTACCTCAGGCCCTGGCCTTAATAACAATGCCCAGTCCTACATCTTTTCCACAGTTTTTGCTATGTTTGAGCCAACTTGTTGAGGATCTTTCTCTTTTTTTGCTAACTCTTTACTTTACCAAGGATGATGTCATTCTCCACATACTGGTCCCTCCTGATAACATGTCCAGAGTTCATGAGCAGAAGTCTCACTAACCTCACTTCTAAGGAGCATTCTGCATACTTCTTCCAAGACATCTAGATTTGTTCATTCTTCTGGAAGTTCATGCTGTACTCAGTATTCTTCACCAACACCATAATTCAAGTGCATTTTTTTTTCTTTTGTCTTCCTTATTCTTCCATATGCATATAAGGTAATAGAAAATACCAAGGCTTCAGTCAAGCACATCTTAGTCTCCTGAGTTACACATTTATTTTTTAACACAAAGAGGTCTTTTGAAGAAGATTTATACAGTGCAATGTGTTTTTTTGATTTCTTGCCTGCTATTTCCATGGACATAGATTATGCACCAAGTGAAATGAAATCCTTGAAAATTTGAATTTTTTTCTACATTTATCATGATGTCGCTTATTGGTCTAGTTGTGAGGATTTGTATTTTCTTTATATTCATTTACAGTCCATACTGAAGGCTGTAGTCTTAATATTTATGAGTAAATGCTTCATGTCTCCTTCACTTTTAGCAAGCAAGTTTGTATCATCTGCATATCACAGGTTGTAATGAGTCTTCCTCTAATATTAAAATCAAATTCTTCTTCATTAGTCCAGCTTCTTGGATTATCACAGATAGAATAAGTATGGTGAAAGGACTGATCCCTCATGCACACCTTTCCTGATTTTACACCACTGTGGTGTAGTAAATTACATGATATTGCTTTTCTAGCTGTAAGTGTTTGTAAACTCCATGGTGGAATTTGCTGTGAGAGATTGAGTCGCTCCTGATTGCTGACATTACCCATCTGGGGTATTTCTCCTGAACCAGCATGAAGTGATCTTCTGAGAATTTCACTCTCTCTCAGGTGTATAGAATTTTGATCTTGGGATTGGTTAGTGGTCACTCTGCCAGGCTCAGAAGGAGCCTTTCTAGAACCAGAAGATGTCTCTCTGACTGCTGGCTGAGAAAGACATGCTGCTGAGAGAAAAGCACTCCTGAGAGACACAAGAGACTCAAGCTGCTGAGAGAGAGACATGAGAGACACACACTGCTGAGAAATATGAGAGACACATGCTGCTGAGAGACATGAAAGACACACTTTGCTGAGAAAAGTGAGAGACACACACTCCTGAGAGATGCAAGAGACATACACTCCTGAGAGAGTGATGTGCTTACTGAGACTGCCAGCTGCTAAGTGAGACAGACAGCTATGAGAAACTGAGTGTATTTCTGAACTTGAATTGCGGCCTGCTGCTTCCCTAATAACACCATAATCTGTGAGATCTGTGTGGCCACTGCAGTGAATTATTGAACCCATCAGAGAGGTGGTGGGTGCTGCGGAAAGAACAGTTAATGAAGGGTTGGAGGGAGGTGGAAGGTCTGGCCATGAAGGGATAGGTCTTGGGTTATTGATGGTGATTCTGTCTTCCTCTTGTGGGGTTAGAGGAGGTCAGAAGATGTGACCAACCTGCCCCTTTGGCAGTTGGTGTCAGAAGCAGTGGGATTCGTTGCAGTGGCTCCAGACTCATAGAAGCATGGAACTTGGTAAAAGAAAGAAGGAAGGGGCCTGGGAAGTGAAATTTTGAATTATTAGATGGATCCATTGGTTGGTGTTACCTCTTAAAGTAGATAATTGATCTAGAAGTTAGGGCTTTTGCTTACACCCAGCCAAAGGCCCAAGGACATATACATAGAATGGGAAGATAATCAAGGTGAAGAGAGGAACTTAAAAAGGATTACATGTTTTGGATTATGTGTTAATCTGAATTATACTGCGGGTAGTGAATTCCTTTTACCTGCTTGTATGTTAGATATGATTATGGAGTACGGATAAGAGAGAGCATGTAAGTCCACCTTCAGCTGATAATTGATTGGATATATTTAAAGGGGAATTAGAATTTGCAGAGCAGAAACACAGGTTTTTGTTTCAAGTACTATGTGTAGAATATTAGGGGCTTAGGAAAAAAACCTGAGCCCCAACCAGAACTACTGAGAGAACAGAATATCTGCATTTGAAGACAGGATTTACAGGGGGAAAAAAAAAAAAAAAATGACTGCTTGGCCTTTTGAATTTCAAGCAAGCAGATAAGTTTTGGGGGCATTGAGGTAGGAAAGTCATGGTTCATGAGAGAAACCCCTTCCAGGACTGAAAGTTAAAGGGAGCCAGTGAGTAGTAGGCTTGTATACTATTTACTTGTGACCACCTACCACCTGGATCCACTTGAGTGGAAATTGGGCAAGTGCAGCAAAGAAATGGCCTGAGTTTGGTACTCTTTGACCTAGGCCACAGAGGTTGGGGATGAGAAGAAGGGCTGGTTGGTCTGGAGTGCAATGAGCTGTGAGCCTACGGGCATTGAAATAGTCCCTGAGGACTGAGGATGTTAGAGAAGATGCTGGCTGGTCTGAAGTGAAGGGGAGAGTGTGACTCTTAAACTTGGCAGCTGGTACCCATGACCTAGCTAGGATGGCTAGGTCTGAACTGACCATGACCTGGCCAAACGAAGAGGAAGATGATTGACACAGAGCTGGTATTAAGTTGCTGCAATTTAATGGCTTGTGCTGGGCTGAATTTTGCTTGTTTATGGATGCAGATGTCCAAAGTTTCCAAGCAGAACAGAAGATTCTCCAGAGAAAAGAGCACGTTTGTCTCCTCAGAGTTCTGGTTTGACGTTGTTGTTGTTGTTATGTGCCGTCGAGTCAAACCTGACTCATAGCGACCCCTCCTTGGGTTTCCGAGGCAGTATCACTAGAGAAGTAGGCTTGCCCAACCTTCCTTCTGAGGAGTGGCTGGTGGGTAGGGATGGGCAAATTAGAAATCGGCTATCTAAAATGGGGGAAGACAAAGGTATGAAGTGGCTGGCTTACACACTTTCATGGTGTTGTTATTCTAAAACTGATGGTGAAAGGAATGTTAATTTTTGAAGTATAAAAGGGATAATGGCCAGCAAAGCAAGGGGGTAGCCTATGGTGTGGTAAATTACATAATATGGCTTTTCTTGCCATAAGTCTTTGTAAACTCCATGGTGAAATTTGCTGTGAGCAACTGAGTAGCTCCTGATTGCTAACATTATCCACCTGAGGTATTTCTGTTGAACCAGCATGAAGCAATCTTCTGGAAATTTCTATATATATATCAGGTGTATAGAATGCTGATGTTGGGACTGGTTAATGATCACTCTGCCAGGCTCAAAAGGAGTCTTTCTAGAGGCAGAAATGGTCTCTGACTGCTGGCTGAGACAGACATGTTGCTGAGAGAAACACTCTCCTGAGAGACAAGGGAGACACACACTGCTGAGAGAGGTATATGAGAGACACACACGTTGCTGAGACACAAGAGACATGCATTACTGAGAGAAAGATGTGAGATACATGCACTCCTGAGAGAGTGATGTGCTACTGAGACTGCCAGATACTAAGTGAGACAGCTAACTGTGAGAGACTGAGTACATTTCTGAACTTGAATTGTGGCCTGTTTCTTCCCTAATAACACTATAATCTGTGAGTTCTGTGTGGCCACTGCAGTAAATTACTGAACTCAGCAGAGAGGTGCTGGGTGCTGAGGGAGAAACAGTTGGTAGGCTGGACTGGAGGGAGGTGGCATATCTGGCCTCACAGTGATAGGCCTTGGGCTGCTGATGGTGATTCTGTCTTGCTCTTGTGGGGTTAGAGGAGGTCAGAAGATGTGGCCACCCTGTCCCTTTGGCAACCACACAGTATCTTCTTCTGTTTGAACAACTGCTTTGTTATCTATATACAGTTTCCAAATGAGGACATTTCTGTGTTCTGGAAACCTCATTCTTCACAGTTGTTAGTTGTCTGGTACTCCTATAACATAAATATTACTAGTAGAAGGTTTCAAAAACAGGTATTTATTATCCCATAGTTTTCAAGCCTAGATGTTCAAATTCAGGGTGTCAGCTGTAAGGGAAAATTTCTCTCTTTGTTGGATCTTGGGTAAGGTCTTTGTCTCTTTTCAACATCTGTGCCTCCACAGTTCCTTGGAGATCATCATGTGTCTTGGCCTTCCCTTTGGTCTAGAAACTTCTTAGCACTGGGACCCTGAGTCTAAAAGATATTCTCCACTCTTGGTTCTTTTTTTGTGGTAATGTGGTCCTTCTGCTCTGTGCTGGCTTCTCTCTCCTTTTATCTTTCTCTAAGATAAAGATGGGAGCTCTGGTAACATAGTGCCTAAGGCACTTGACTGCTAACTAGAAGGAAGGTTGGGCAATCTACTTCCATAGTGATACCACCTCAGAAACCCAAGAAGGAGTCAGTATGAGTCAGGTCAGACTTGATAGCACATAACAAACAAAACAACAAGATAAAAATGATGCAAGCCACACCCCAGGGAGTCTCTTTTTAAATTAAATCAGGGCTGTGATCTGAGTAAGGGTGTTGCCTTCCACCCTATCCCCTTAGAAATGGCTTATCACATTATATTACATCATGAGTAGTGATTATATCATTACATAACTGTCAAATTGCAGTGTTGTATAACTGCCAAACCACTGCACAACTTGATACATATTTTGGGGGACACAATTCAAACTTTTACAATAATATTATCCATCATTTGTTGTGATCCACACAGTCGAATGCTTTTCCATAGTCAGTAAATACCAACACATTTCTAGTACTCTATGTTTTTAGCCAAGATCCATCTGACATCAGCAGTGATATCCCTTGTTTTACATCCTCTTCTAAATCTGACTTGAATTTCTGACAGTTCTGATATACTGCTATAGTTATTTTTCAAATATCTTCAGGAAAAAATTGCTTGTAAATGATACTAGTGATATTTGATAATTTCTGCATTCTACTGGAATAACCTTTTTTTGGGGAGAGGGAATGGAATCAAATATGGATTTCTTCCAGTCAATCGGGTATCTGTATTCCAAATTTCTTTCATAAACAAGTGAACACTTCCAGTGTTGTATGTGTTTCTTGAAATGTCTTAGTTGGTATTTGCTTGATTTCTGGAGCCTAGTTTTTTTTTTCAATGCCTTCAATGAAGGCTAGACTACTTCTTTCATGATTAATCACTCATTTATTCTCTTGATCTCAGTTTTCTCATCTATACAATAAGGACAATAATATCATGTAAGATAGAAAGAAGCCAGAAACAAAATGAATCTATAATCACATTTATATGATGTTCTAGAATGAGGCTAAAATAAACTCTGGTCATAAAAAATCAGAACAATATAAATTTCTGGTGATAGAGATGTACTGGAAAAGCTGCTAGGGGAGTATTTGCAGTTATATCATGTTATGTAGAGCATAAAATTATATGGGTCATATATTATCCATCATTTGTCAAAAGTCATCAGCATTTACTCTATTTCTTAGTTTCTCTATATACATTATAATTAAATCATTAAAATAATAATGCTTATGCATTAGCTTCCTAGTTTTTCCTTTATAAAATGCCACAAGTTAGTGGTTGAAAAGAACAGGAATTTATTGTCTCATGGTTTTGGAATATAGAAGCTCAACTCAGGGCATCAGCTATAGGAAAGGGTCCTTTCCTATCAGTAGTCTGAGAATTCCTTAATGTGTCTTGGCATTTGTTGTTGCTATTGTTGTTGTCTATCATTTCTCTCTGTGTCTATTCTGCTATTTTTATAAAAAATCTTAAAAAAAGACTAGTTTTAGGAACCACATAACTCAGGTACAACCTCATTAACTTAACAACAAGAATAGCAACAATACAACAAAACCCTCTTATTCCCAAGAGTCACATTCACAGGTATAGGGGTTAGGACTTCAACCTAACATTTGAGGGAGTATAATTCAATCCGTAACAGTTAATGACAAAAATATTTAATATAAATTTAATCTGAATGTAGAGTAAATTATTCATAATAATCAATCGATTCCTACCTTGGACGTCAGATTTTGGTTTTTGGCCCTCACCTTGCCTGTTATATATAATACTGTAACCCAGTATTTTTCCTCATTCCTTTCTTCACTTCACAAATATTTTTGTGAGGTAGTTTATGTGCAGATAATTCAAGAATAAGCAGGAAATAGCTCTTCAAGAAGGTGAAAGTTAAAGTAATTTTGATCTTTATTAGTTTGGAGGGTTTGGCTTTAAAATTTCTGCTTATATATTAAGCCTAAGTAGGAGAATTGTCTGATTTTGCACTTGCATCTAGAGACTAAATGTATGTTATTTCAGCTCACATGTTTTTCTACTCATCTTATGGTTTGAGTTACATCTTCTCAAAATATATCATGCAATCTTAACCCTAATGCTAATTATTAACCTGTGGATGCAATCACTTTGGAAATAGGATTTTCTCTATTATGTTAACAAGGCCATACCAGTGCAGGATGCATCCTAAAAGCAACCACTTTTGCATGATATAAAGAGCAGCATAGAAACAAAGATAAGGAAGTACAAACGTAAGAAAAATAGATGTCACATGGAGAGAGCCAAGGAATTGAGGAATGCTAGGGCTAGAGACTCGACGGCACATAACAACAACAACAACAGGGCTAGAGAAGTGCCTAAGGCACTTGACTGCTAACCAGAAGGGTGGTGGTTCAAACCCACCAGGAACTCCTCGGAAAGAAGGTTCGGGAACCTACTTCCATAGTGATAAAACCTCAGAAACCCAAGGAGGGTTCGCTATGAGTTGGGTCCGACTCAACAGCAAATAACAACAACAGGGCTAGAGAAGCTGAGACAAGAATTTCCCAACAAAGTGGACAGAGAGAAAGTTTCCCCTATAACTAGTGCCAGGAATTTGGATTTCTAGCCTCCTAAAGTGTTAGAAAATTAAATTTCTGTTCACTCAAGCTGCTTGAAGTATATTTTGCTACAGCAACACTAGCAACTTAGGATGTCAGCTATCAACTCTAATTTTTTTTTTCCCCCCATATTATTCTGTAGTTGACTCCTATGTTAGGCCAGATAAATTTATAGCTATCTGCTTACTGATATTCAGGAGTATTCATCTTAAAGGAAACTAGATCAAATCCCCAAGAAGGTTCTAGTTGTTTATTCCTATATTAGGGGATAGTGGACAGGCTCATTGTAATCTAAATCATATGGAATAAACTTCCAACAAATACGAAGGATCCAATTACCAGGAAAACAGATAATCCTGCATTGAATCAAAACCACAACTACATACATTCACCATTTTCCTATGAGGCAGTGGAGTATAGAAAGCATAGACAATGAAGTCTACATAGTGGATTCAAAAGCAAATTTTACAATGTATTTACTGTGTGATTTTGTGAAGTTAATTAAAATATCTGTGCTTAAGTTTATTTATTTATTAATGTAATAAAAAAGCATCTGAAATGTCTGGAACTAAATGTGTGATTAATATAAAATCTAAACTCCACAATATAATGATTAATTAAAATTGTTGCTATTTTTGCCCTCATCTTCATACTTGTTAGTTGCCCTGAAGTAGACCTCTTGTTATGTAACTCCAAAACCAAACCAAAATCACTGTTGTCGAGTCCATTCTGACTCAACAACTCTTCTTGGGTTTCTGAGGTGGTATCTCTAGGGAAGTAGGTTGCCCAATCTTCCTTCTGAGGAGTGGCTGGTGGGTTTGAACCACAAGCCTTCTGGTTAGCAGTCAAATGCCTTAGGCACTATGCTACAGAGATCCCTTTTGTATAACTAGTTATGGTAATTTGAACCCAAATCTCTAAAGCCTATTGGTTTTTCATAGCACTGTACTCTTGCTCACTTCCCATATCCTGGTGTTTATTAGGCAACACTTGCTATGCCCACACCACTGTACAGCTGAGGTTCTGCTACAAACCAGGTAACGGGGTTAACAGTGGCTACCCCATGTATTATAGCACAGAACTGATTCATATAAATTTCTTATCTATAAACTTTATAGAAGCAGATAACCAGACCTTCTTCCATGGAGCCAATATGTGGGTCAAAGCACCAATTTTCAGTTAACAAATGATTGGAAACCAAAATCTGTAAAAATATGTGAAATCCATAAATGCCTCATAGCATCACAATATTTAAACCATATTTCTGAGAACACTAAATAGGCTTTCTTTCAGATTCTTTGTTATTTCTTTAGGCTTTGTTTTTAATTTCTTAATATAAAGAATATGATGCAATAGTCCCCCAAACATGTCATACTGGGAAATATTATCAAGCCATGTATAGACAAAACTACAGTGTGTTGCAACAGGTATGAAATTATAGATATAAAACAGATAATTGCTTAGGATTGTTTCAGGAGAGAGTTTATTTCAATCAAAATTACAGTGCTCAATTGTAACTTCCCATAAATGTCAAGAATTATGTTTTAGTGGAAATTTGCTAAATGTGATTTGTTAACAGAGTTTTAAAATTCTGAGCTGTCAGAGGAGTCTTTCTCATTCTACAAAGAAATATAGTTGTATTGCTAGAACAATTTGGAAACCTAGAGACCTCAGGAAAATTCTTTCTCTTTGCTCTTTATGGAGTTGCATATAAATAGTTGGTCACTGTGATATTTTCTTTTATGTTTTAATAGCATAAGTATCCCTACTGACATATGGGATTACATCTTAGTAAAAAGTAGAGTGCTTTATCATCACACTTCATGCCACAGGTAATTTACTTTAGATCCTTAGAGAGTCCAGCAATTTCACATGGTTGACTTGAGGGAGGCACCTCTGTTGTTAAAACAAAATAAAAATAAAATACCAACAAAGTCAACAACTTATTGTTCAAAGTTACATTTGTCTCAGATTTTCTCTGGCCAAGAACACACATAACAGCTAGAGTCAAGCATTTCTTAATTGTCTGTTTTTTAAAACTGTCTGTTCATTTGCTGCATTTGGTAATGCACCACTAAATATTAAAAATGTATATGAATTATGGTGTTAGTGAAGCATATAGAATATGCCATGGACAGTCAGAAGAATGATTAAATCTGTCTTGGAAAAAATACAACCAGAATACTTAAAAGCAAGTTTGGAGAGACTTTGTCTCACATACTTTAGATGTGTTATCAGGAGGGCCAAGTCCTTGGAAAAGGACATCATGCTTGGTGAAGGAGAGGGAAAGGGATAAAGAGGAAGATGAGATGAAATTGATTGACATGGTGGCTGGAACTGGGTTCAAACAAAGCAATGATTGTGAGGATGATTCAGGATAGGGCGCTGTTTCATTCTATTGAGCATAGGGTCACTGTGTCAGAACCGATTTGAAGACAGTTAACAACAACAACAGTCTGCAGTATGGACTAAGTCTCAATATAAAGAAAATAAAAATCCTCACAACTGGACCAATGAGCAGCATCACAATAAATGGAGAGAAGATTGAAGTTGTCAAAGAATTCACGTTGCTTGGTTCTACAATCAATACCAATGGAAGCAGCAGTCAGGACATTAACAACGACTAGCATTGGGAAGGTCAACCATGAAGGAACTGTTTCAAGTGCTGAGGAGCAAGGATGTCTCCTTGAGGACTAAGGTATGCCCGACACAAGCCATGATAATTTCAATTGCCTCGTATGCATGTAAGAGATGGACAATAAATAAGGAAGACCGAAGAAGAGTTGATGCTTCTGAGTTGTGGTGTTGGCAAAGAATGCTGAAGGTACCATGGACTGATAAAATCTGTCCTGGAGGAAGTGCACCCAAAATGCTCCTTGGAAATGAGAATGGCCAGACTTCATCTCACTTATTTTGGTCATGTTGTCAGAAGGGACCATTCCCTGGAGAAGGGTGTCATGCTTGGTAGTGTGGAGGGTCGACGAAAGAGGGGGGGGCTTCAATGAGATGGATTGACATGGTGGCTGCAATGATGGGCTCAAGTATAGCAGGGATCATAGAGCTGGCGTGAGATGGGGCAATGTTTCATTCTGCTGTGCATGGGGTCACTATGAGTTGGAAATGACTCAACGGCACCTAACAACAACAACAACAACAAATATGTATTTGTTGTTATATATATATATATATAATGTATATTTGTTGTTGTTATATATACACATATATAAATTAGTTAAACTATATTATCTAAAAAAGTTACCTTGTGTTCGTGAAAATAAATAGAGATCTGTTCACATTGGCTTCCAAAAATATATTAAAATGCATTTTTCTGCAAATGCATTCCATTCCTATTCCTTTTCTACTTCATTTTGTCTGATAATAATTAAGATTTTGAATATAAGGATATTTAATTTATTGCACTACAAAATATAAAGTATTATTTAAGGAAGGAAGACTACTTCCATAGACATACTGCCTTGGAAACTCAAGGAGGGGTTGGTATGAGTCAAATCGACTCAATAATAGTTATGTTTGAAAGAAAAAATTAAATAATTGTTGAACAATTGTACTTCCTTGGCCTTCAGGAGGGTCTTATAGAGTTCCATTCCTGAGTATTGTTAGGAGGAGTCTTTTACGTTCACATAGGGACTATCTTTTATCAATGAATGATGTATAGAATACCTAAACCTTATTTTTGTCTTCATGCAGGAGAAAAAGTGATGTTTAAATTCACCCATTTAATAAATATATTTTTTGTGTTTGTGTAATAAGCTTGTGATTAAAAGAATGTTTATTCAGCTATAGGAAATAGTTATACTGTTCTTTTCTCAAAATAATGATACATTGGATCTTTTCAAATGTTGAGAAAAGTTACTTCCTTTTATGCCTTAACAGAAAGCTAACTTGTAAAATGTAGGCTAGTTTTTTCTTTCTTTCTTTCTTTTTTTAAGTACTTAATAATGCTGATATCAAATGTTAAGTCCAGTAGCAGAAACATTAGTAGAGGATTTAAATCCATAAGCTTTGGAGTCAGACAAAATACAAAGTTGAGTTTTCTTGCATGGTGACCAAAAGCAAATCCCTTAACTTCTCTTCAGGCTGCATTTCTGTAAGTGTAAAATAGAAATAATCTGGTCACTTATTTTTAATAATATCTGTAAGAATTAAATAAAATAGGAGTTCCAGTAAGATGGCATCCCAATAAATATAGAAAACACCATTTGTGTTGTTAAAAAAAAGTATTTGCA
>NW_006922122.1:442629-461423 GCF_000298275.1 Orycteropus afer afer
CATATGGTTGTCTGATTCAAAATGGCCAAAACCAGTCCATTTCAGCTCACTAATGCTAGAATATCAATCTTTATGGTTCCGTTTAATTTTTAACAACTTCCAATTTTCCTAGATTCATATTTTGCACATTCTATGTTCTGATTATTAATGGATGTTATAGCTGTTTCTCTGCAATTTGAGTAATGCCACATCCGCAAATGGAGATCCCAAAAGTTTACTTTATCTATATCATTAAGGTTGGTTCTACTCAACTCAAAGAGTGGTTGGATACCACTCTTTCTCCCTCATATTTTGACATCCTTCCAACCTAAGGGGCTGGTCTTCCTGCACTGTATTGGACAATGTTTCAGGGCTATTCATAATGTTGCCCAATAATGTATCAGATGGTGTTTCTCTGCTATTTATAAGGTTTTCCCTGGCCAATTCTTTGAGAAGTGGATAGCCTCTTTCCTCCTCGTCTGTCTCAGTCTGTAATCTGCATTGAAACATGTGCAGCATGTGCAGCCCTGTTGGCGTTTGAAACACTGGTGACACAGTCTCAAGCCTCAGAGCAATGTGCAAACCACCACAGTATGACCAACTGACAGACATTTGTTTCCCTTAGCGGTTAGAAACCTCTCCGCCCTCCCCTTACCTGGATTCCTACCTCGATCCTGCCACTTTGTTGTCCCAGACATTCATTCCCTTTTCTGCCTCTGGGGGTGGGCCCTATTTCTTGCCCCTTACCTGGATCCTGTGGCTTTTGTCATCCCCAGCATTCCCTCCCTTTCCTGCCTCTGGGGGTGGGACCTATTTGCCTTTTTCCACTATATTTATTGACCAAAATCCAGATATAAGTTGACTGAGGCAATTTAAACCAGTATTATTCAAGGGTAAACTGTATATTGATTCTTGCCCAAAGGTTTGTCTGGATGATCAGAGACTTTGAAAGAATAAGATTGGAAAATTGATGACAAGGAGCTATGGGGAAGAGGTATGTAGACAGATCTCTATGAATGGGCCAAAGAAGTGAAGATGTTTGTCTAATATGAATGCTCACAAAAGAGTGAACATGACAGAGAAGAATTTTAATAATCAAGTGAAGAGAAAGACAGGTTATGTGGAAACCATCATCCTGCTCCCCAGATTCTCCTGTCATTGTTCAATGGGCTCATGGACAAATTGGCCACAGTGGCAGGGAAAGAGGTAATGTGTGGGTCAGTAACATGGACTTCCACTGACCAAGGCAAACTTGTCTACAGTCACTGCTGTGTGGTTAACCTGCCAGCAACAGATAGCAACACTGAGTCCTCAAAATTGAACCATTCCTCAAGGCAATCAATCAGGAACCTGGAGACAGGTTTATTACATTGGATCACCTCTACAGAAAGGGAAGCATTATGTTCTAAGTAGAATAGACACATATTCTGAATATGGATTTGCCTCCCCTGCACACAATACTTCTGTCAGAACAATAATACATGGACTTACAGAATGCCTTATCCACTGATGTGTTCAACACAATAACCCCTCAGATCAAGAGACTAATAACCTCAGAGCAAATCAATTGTGGCAATGGGCTTATGTTCACAAAATTCACTGGTCTGAACACGTTCCAATCATCCTGAAGCAGCTGGCTTTATAGAATGATGGAATTGACTTCTAAAGACACAACTACTATGCCAAGTAGGTGGCAATAATGCACAAGATTGGGTCAATGTCCTCCAAGAGCCAATATATGCTCTAAACCAGCACCCAATATGTGGTCCTGTTTCTTCAATACCAAGTATTCATGGGTCCAGAAACCAAGGAGTGGAAATGAGAGTAGCACCACTGACTGTTACCCCTACCAACTCACTCATACTTTTTTGTTGTTGTTGTTTTGCTTCCTGTCCCTGTGATCCTATGCTCTGTGGGTCTGGAGGTCTTAGTTCCAAAGGGAGGAATACTCTCACATAGACACACAATACTGATTCCATTGACATAGAAGTTAAAAATGCTACCTGGCACTCTGTGCTGCTCAATTGAGGAAGGAAGTTGCTGATTGGCTAGTGTAATTGATATGATTACCAAAAGGAAATTAAATTTTATATTACATAATGAAGGTAAAGAAGACGGTATCTGGAATACAGGAAATTCCTTAGGATGTCTCTTAATACTAACATGTCTTGTGATTGAAGTCAATGGAAAACTAGAGCAATTCAATTCTATTATGACGCCTAATAGCTCTGACCTTTTAGGAATAAAGGTTTGAATCACTTCACTAGGCAAGAACCACAACTAGCTAAGGTGCTTGCTGAAGGCAAAGAGAATAAGGAATGGGTGGTGGAAGAAGGTAATTCTAAATACCTGTTACAACCATGTGACCATTTGCAGGAATGAGGACTGTAATTGTTATTTATTCCTTGTATACTTATGCACCAAATATTTATTTCTTTCATTCATAACATAAGAATCCACATATTCATATAATAAGATGCAAACAGGGCCAGTGTATTTTCAAATTTATGTGTGCTAGTTGTATCGTGTTAGATGCAAGTGTGACTTTATAATTGTCTTTAGTTGGACATTATCTATGATTGAAGGAGATGTGTACAGGCAGTAAGTTGACAAGGCGTGGAATGTGATGATTAAAGGAGTGTGTCAACTTGGCTTTGCCATGATATTTGCTGGTTTGGCAGTTAAGATATAGTTTGCCAGTTATGTAATAAGGTAGTTATTCCCCATGATGAGATTTGCTATGAGCAGCCAAACAGTTGAAAGGAATCTCCTCAGAGGTGTGGCCTGCATCAAATATATATGTGCCAAAGCTCTCTAGCTTTTTGCTTTCTTTGTATCCTGCATCTGGCTCTCATCATTTGACCTCTGGTTCTTGGGAATTGAGCCAGCAGCTTCCCTTATTGCCTGCCAATCTTGGGACTCAGCCTACATAGCCTGTGAGCTAGCAGCTTACTGTTTTGACCTACTGACTTTGGGTTCTACAGTGTCTGCAGCTATGTGACTCAGGAGAAGCCTCCAGCCTGATTTCCGACTCACAGACTTGGAATTTTCTAAACTTTACAACGATGTGAGACATTTCTTTGAGATGAATCTCTCTCTCTCTCTCTGTTTATATATATATATATATCATATATAAGTATCAGTGTTTTTGCTTTTTCAGAGAACCCAGGCTCAGATCTCATGCTTCTGTATAGGTTAAACAGAGACTATTTCTACAAATGTGTTTATCTGAGCCATGAATATATCCATGAATATAGTATAGTGGAGCATCAGGAAAAAAGTTATGAAACTTTATTAGCTATAAATAAACACTTTGAGGGAATGAGTCATTAAGTCTAGTGGCTCTGGACTATACTCTTAGGGAGCATCACAACCAATTGTTATAACATAGTCCACAGAGACAGTGTTGAACATCTCATTTTGGTGAGTAATTCTGAGGTCTTAAAAGCTTGTGAGCAGCCATTTAAAGTACAACTATTAGTATCTCCCCATCTGAAGCAAAAGGAAAGACAAAAGAAAATCAAAGATGTATGGAAAAAATTAATCCAAAGAACAAATGGACCACGTGAACTCAGACTTCACGATCCTGAGACAAGAACTAGAAGATATCTGGTTACTACTACCCACACATCTGAAAGGGATTATAATAGAAGATCTCAGACAGAGTTGGAGAAAAATGTTGACCACAACTCAAAATCATAAAGAAGACCAGGCTTACTGGTCTGATAGAGACAGATGGAACCACTGAAAATATGGCCATTAGATGTCCTTCAAGCTTCCAATTGAGCTCACCCTGTGGCTCACCTCTCAGGCAATCAAGAGACAGGACTATAGGGTGAAAAATAACACCAGGGAGATACACATTTCTTAGAACCATCACCCATACAAGATCAAAAGGTTAGCTTTCGCCCAGGGATAAATCTCAGAAGGCAGGAAGTGAGATGGAAGAGGGATAAATGGAACCAAGAAACACAGGGAAGAAGTGGAAAGTGTGCTCTTTCACTGAATGAATTGCAACCAATATCATTAAAAAAAATGTGTATAAATTTTTGAATGGAAAACTGATTTGCTCTGTAAATTTCACCCAAATCACAACAAATAGTAAAAAAAATTAAAATAACCCAGAAAATTTTTTCTCCCTTACCAAATATGTGCTTTGTGTTGAATCAATAAATCTTCCTTTCTAATGGCAAGCAAAATTACCTTTTGTTCTAAATAAACATGGACTTTTCTTACTGAAGAATATTGTGGTACATTCAATTAGAATACATGAAAAAGCAGATAGAGATTGTTGCCATTAAACATAGTGATCACATTGTTTTTATTTATATCCATTACTTAAAAAATAATAATTTGGCTTTACCTATAAAGGATGACAGTGCAAAATAATAGTCAAAGGTAAGATATAAGTGATGATTTAAATTGTTTTAAATATTCTAATAATTACATTAGACAATAATATAAATAACGTAAAAAATTGCTTATATTTTATCTTTCTCATTAACCAAACATTAAGAAAACACACTTAGAGTTACACATGAACACTAATAAATATGTGACTACAAATAATCACATTTTTATTTTAAGGATGATTTTTGAGGAAACATAATCTTTTTGATGTTTACAGTGTGTAAAGAATGAACTGCACTTCAGTTTATTTTTTTGTATGATTTAGTGTGAGTCATTATGTGTTCATCAAATAAAAGTGTTTCTATGTTGCAATGTAATCAAACATCTCAACTCTTCTTATAATATTATCACAAAATGAGAGTCATCAGTTGTTTAGATTATTTACATCATATTATGTTTCTAGGATTCTCCATGCTAAAGAACAATATTAGGATGATCACAGTTTTGCTTAAATTTTTTCATGAGTCAATACATCTCAGAAAAAAATCTGATTCATAGCAACCATATAGGACAGAGTAGAACTGCTTCATAGTGTTTCCACGGTTGTAATAGTTACGGAAGCAGACTATTACATCTTTCTCCCATGGAGTGACTGGTAGGTTCAAATTACTGACGTCTCATTAAGCAGTCAAGCACTTAACCTCTGCACCTCAAGGGCTCCTGGATCAGCATAGGTATCACTTATACATATTTCTCTTTTATTTACATAGGTTTATTGATTTTTATTTTTAGTGCATAAGAGGAAAAATGATTTAGCCTATATTAATGCTAATTCAGTTTTGTCAGCTTTATCACTTATAATGAAAATATTTCAAATAACTGTTAGTGTTCTCATCTGTAAAGAATAAATGGCTAGCACAGGAGTAGACCTCCAGAACAAGCCTCAGCACTGTGATGCTCTTATTGTATCTGTTGTTAAACATTTGAATATCATTAACTTCTGTATCAGAACACTTTGCCATTAGCCATCTGCAGCCACAAAGATATCTTCTATATTTAATGTATTTTCCAAAGACTATTATATTTACACTCCAGCTCTTTCTCAGTCATCTCTTCCTATTTGGAGGTTTCTGTGATTTCTCTTGGGGATCCTTTAGTAACACTTCCAGGAGAAGTTTAACTGGCCTACCAACATCCTTGAGTGAAATATAGTTTTGCTTGTTTGGTTAGTTTTATTTTGGTGAAATATACATAACAAAACTTATGTTATCATAACAAATTTTTCATGTGACTCAATGATATTTTTTATATATTTCAATTTGCATAACGTTTCTCTCTATTCTTGTGCAAATCATTCCACCACCATAAACATAAACTCTATGCCCTCTATGCAAACATTCCCCTTTTCCCCCTGCCTCTCACCCATATTAACAAATTATTTTTGGTACCTGCATATTTTCTAAGGAGTTCTGGTCATGTTGCCTTTAAAATATTGGGCTGCTAACCAAACGATCAATAGAGAAAGATGAGGCAATCTTCTCCTGAAAAGATTTACAGTGTTGGAAACCCTATGAGGCAGTTCTACTCTGACCTATAGGGTCGCTAACAGTTGGAATTGACATGTTTTCTTATTTCAGATAAGTGAGATCATACAGAAATTGTCTTTTTGTGATTATTTATTTCACTAAGGATGACGTTTTCAAGGTTCATCCATGTAGTGACATGCATATGCTGCATATTTCACAATAGCCAAAACATGAAAACAATTGAAATGTCAGTGTAGATTTTTGTTGGTTCCTTCCTTCACATCTTTTGGTTATATACTGAAGATAATTAAGATAGCATTTTCATTATGTGTATTTACATAACTGTAACACAAAGTGCATTGATTGGATGAAACTACTAGGTCACACAAGGAAATTTTTGTTTTGTTTTGATTTTTGTTTTTTACTCTTGTGAAAATACAGATAACTTCCCAATTCAACATTTTTTTACTTGTAGTATTCAATGAAATCAATTACATAAATCACCTATATTAGTTGATCTATTTGTAAATTTACCTGTTGAATGATATTATATTCAAGTTCTTTGATGTACCACAGGAAATGAGCGTTCATTTTCATTCACTCCTCAGGAAAAAAAAAACTTGATTTCATGCATGTATTTTACATCTCCTCAAAAATATATTAAATATTTCTGATGCTGATAGAACATTAAAATCTGAGTATTTGATGAAACCTCAGAATATTCACTACTTTTGTCTTCTTTAACATCACAGTTCACTCATGAAACCTCATGATTTGCTGCATGTTTGCTTTCTACTACTAATATTAGTTATTTATCTTCCACTTTGCCTTACAAAACAGTTTTGACAGGTTAAAGTAGAAATCTCCACTTCTTCCCTGTGTTTTCATTGTCAAAATTCACCAAAAAACTGTGTTTAAATATGTTTCTTATCATGACATACTGTCACATTTATCCATGTCATTCTGATACTGTTATATCTAGTTTTAATGCCTAGCCCTTTGATCATATTATCTTAAGAGATGGTGCCACCAATGGTATATCCAGACACTAAAAATGTTTTATGACATATTATGGCAAAAATTAACAGTAAAGTTCAAATACTTCTTTTTTCAATATTGAAAATAACGATATTAAAGATAATTTGTAGAAAATAAAAAATTAAATTTTAACAATCCAAATAATAAAAACATTCCTGCACTTGCAAATGAATCACTCAAGAAAGTTTACAATAGATATTCTTACAGAAGGATAATCTCTTATAAAAAGAAATATTTACTTATTTCTAAAACTATTCTGAGATCAGTGAAATTCTTGCTTTTCATGTGTGTGATACATGTTCTATACACAGCTGATGCATCTCATGAATGGCTATTACCAACAAAGGCTTGTTTGTTGCTATGATGCTGCATAGATTTCATTGGAGTTTCCAGACTAAGACAGACTAGAAAGGAATGAATGGATATTTTCAAGGAGTTTCTTGAATAAAGGGGCCAACTTGATGACAGCTAACAACAACAGAAAAAGCTAGTCACTAAAAAAAAAAAAAAAAAAAAAAAAAAAAAATATTTCAGCCCAGATAAGCAAGGATGGAAATTTTTAAGACATTTATAGTTTTGCCTTTTGATCAGCTGTTTGGGTTCACATAAGGTCTCATTTATATACAGAAGTAAAGTACTAAGTACAAATTATTCTTTTCATTCTAATTATTTGAAGTACAGAAATCATGGTATTTTTTAAAAGGTCAATTTGCTTTAGAATTTTGTATCTCAAACCTTAATTATAAATTGTTCCAGTTTCCCTGGAGTGGAAGTGATCCTAATCAAAGAAGAGACAAAGTACAAAATTTATAGTTATAATTAAAATGCTTAAGGCTACATATTAGAGTTTGTAGAAAAAAAAAACTAATATAATGATACTAGTTATTGAAACTAACTTCAATAAAAACACCGATTTAATCTATGTACACATTTTCCTAATAATAGACTTTTGAAAAATAAAGTTATTCCTACTTACCCCTACTGATGATTAACTATCACTTTATTTATCTCTAATCTAATCCATAATATCTGATCTACATCTGTTATCTTGTGAAGTTCCATTTCAATTTAAGTTCTCCACTTTAGTTCATCCCCATCCATCCCCACTCAATAATATAAGGTGCTCCTATCTAATGGACAAAAGTAATTTTATCACATAGCCTGATCACTTTTCAGAATAGCAGTAAGTTGAACTTACAATCACACTTTCTCTCTAGCTACCATCCTTTAATATGATTTTTCAGAAATAGATCACCAGGTCTTTCTTTTGAGGAACCTTTGGATGGACTTGAATCACCAATCTTTTTGTTGACACCTGAGTGTTTTCACACCCAGGGAAATTATTAGTACTAGTAGGGCTATGATGTTGTTGTGAAGTGCTTTCAAATTGTTTCCAATTCACAGGGATCCCTATGTACAACATAATGAAACATTACCAAGTCCTGTGCTATCCCCCATACTTACTATGTTGGAGCCTGCTGTTGTAGCCATTGTCTAAATCCATGTTGTTGAAGGTTTTCTTCCTTTTCACTGACCCTCTACATTACCAAAAATGATGTCATTCTCCAGGGACTGGTCCATTTTAATAACATGTCCAAAGTAAATGAGATCAAGTCTCACCATTCTACCTTTAAGGAACATTCTGCCTGTATTTCTTCAAAGATAAATTTGACTATTCTTGTAGTCCATGTTGTTGTTGTTAGGTGCTATTTAGTTGACTCTGACTCATAATGGCATTATGTACAACAGAACAAAACACTGCCTAGTCCTATGCCATGTTCACAATCCTAGCTATGCTTGAGTCTATCATTGCAGCCACTGGGTCAATCCATCTCATTGAGGGTCTTCCCTATTTTTGCTGACCCTCTACTTAATCAAGCATGGCATTCTTCTCATAGGAATTATTCCTTCTGACAATATGACCAAAGTAGGTGAGAGAAATTCTGGCCATTCTTACTTCCAAGGAGAATTCCGACTGTAATTCTTCCAGGACATATTTGTACGTTCTTCTGGCTTTCCATGAGCTTTTCATGGGCTATGTAAAGTTCACAATTCAAAGGCATCAACTTTTCTTCAGTTTTTCTTATTCATTGTCCAGCTTTCACATGCATATGAGGAGATTTAAAATAACATGCCTCAGTTTAGGCACACATTTATCTTCAAAGTGGCATCTTTGCTCCTTAACACTTTAAAGAATTATTGCTAGATTTGCCCAGTGTAATATGACTTCTTCCACAGATGCTGATTGTGGATTCAGGTAAAATAGAAATTTCTGACAACTCCATTTGTTATGATGTTGCTTATTGGTCCAATTTGAAGATTTTTGTTTTCTTTATGCTGAGGTATAATCCACTTATTGCTGTAGTCCTTGATCTTCATCATTCAGTGCCTCAAGTCATCTTCACTTTCAGCAAAGAAGGCTGTGTCATCTGCATATGGCAAGTTATTAATGGGACTTATTCCAGTTCTGATGCCCAGCCTCTGAGATTATTTTCTCAGCATAAAGTTAAGTTTGGAAAAAGGATACAACTTTCATGATTTTAAGTCATGCAGTATCCCCTTTTTTCTGTTCAAAAACAGCCTCTTGGCCTATGTTCAGGTTCCTCAAGAGCATAATGAAGTGTTCTTGAATTCCATTCTTTTTAATGTTATCCATAATTTGTTATGATCCTTACAGTCTGATTCATTTACATAATCAACAAAACATGGGTAAACATCTTTCTAACATTCTTTGCTTTCAGCCAAGATCCATCTGATGTCAGTAATATCTTTCTTTCTACCTCATTTTCTGAATATAGCCTGAACTTCTGAAAATTCCTGGTTAATATACCACTGCAACTGTTTTTGAATTATCTTCAGCAGAATTTTACTTGTGTATGTTATTGTTGGTTAATTTCCACATTCTGTTGTATCCCCTTTCTTTAGAATGAGCACAAATATGTATCTGTTCCAGTCAGTTGGCCAGATAGCTTTCTTTTAAATTTTTCACATAAACCAGCATCTCCAGTGCTGTATCTCTTTGTTGAAACATCTCAATAGGTATTCCATCAATTTCTGAAGCCTTGTTTTCACCCCTACCCTCAGTGCAGCTTGTACTCCTTCCTTCAATATCATCGGTTCTTGATCATTTGCTATCATCTATCTACTAGTTTGTGTGTTGCTGTGAGGGTTGAGGCTACATCACTGGTATTTAAAATACCAGCAGTGTCACCCATAGGGCACAGGTTTCAGCAGAGCTTCCAGACTAAGAGAGACTGGGAAGAAGGATGGAGCCATCCACTTCTGAAACAGGTGGCACTGAAAGTCTTATGAATAGCAGTGAATCATTTTCTGATATAGTGCCGGAAGAGGAACCTCTCAGGTTGGAAAGCACTCAAAATATGACTGGGAAGGATATGCCTCCTCAGAGTAGAGTCTACCTTAATCATGTAGATGCAGTAAAGCTTTTGGGACCTTCATTTGCTGATGCAGCATGACTCAAAATGGGAAGAAACAGATACAAATGTTTATTAATAATCAGAACATAGAATGTAAGAATTATAAATCTAGAAAAATTGGAAATTGTCAAAAATGAAATGGAACAGATAAAGTTAGATAGCTTAGACATTAGTGAGCTGAAATGGACTGGTATTTGCCATTTAGAATCAGATAATCATATGATCTACTATGCTGGGAATGAGAAATTGAAGAGGAGTGGTGTTGCATTCATCATTGAAAAGAACATTTCAAAATCTATCCTGAGGTACAATACTGAACAATATCCATATGCCTACAAGGAAGGCCACTTAATATTACTCTTCTGGTTACATTGTGCCACTCTGACAACAATATACCACAAATGGGATACTGGAACAAACAGGAGATTATTCTCTTACAGTTCAGGAGGCTAGAAGTCTTGAGTTCAAAGTGTAGGCACTAGGGGCTGTGTGAAAGCCCCTCAACCTTGGGCTGCAGCTCTGCCTCTTGCTCCTGGCCAACTGAACCTAGAGGCATCTCTTCATTCAGGCAGCTACTGTCTGCTGGGGCTAATAAGCCCAAGGTTGACAAATAAAATGGCACAGTCCCAATGTTACCAAACCATATGGCAGGCCATTAATTCAAGTTCATTGTGAGTCCCAAGGTTGACAGAGCATGGAAGGCTTCTGAACAACAACACAGCTTTGTGCAGGGTCCAAGTGTGCCATAAGCTAGAGACTATCCCAAAGACTTCTTCTTATATACAGGAAGCAGACCATATCCCAAAGGCAGCTACTCAGCTGCTTGTGGTAGATCCCACCATGAAGTTGATTGCCAGTCTCATCATGGGGAATAACTAACACCAGCTGCCCAGCCGCTCAACAAGGCCCAGCCAAGTTGACATACAAATTTTACTACCACAACTACTATTATTCATATTTACACAAATGAAGAAACTGAAGTTTTTTACTAAGTTCTGAAACTGATGAGAAAAGCAGTCAAAATGTATCGATTTTATTAAAAATGGGCAGAAGACATGAATAGACACTTCACTAAGGAGGATATTCAGGCGGCCAACAAACATGTGAAAAAAGGCTCATGATCATTAGTGATTGTTGTTGTTATTTGCCATTGAGTCAGACCCGACTCATAGTGACCCCTCCTTGGGTTTCCAAGGCAGTATCGTTACGGAAGTAGATTGCTCAATCTTCCTTCTGAGGAGTGGCTGGTGGGTTTGAACAGGCAGGTTTTCTAGTTAGCAGTCAGGCGCCTTAGGCACTATGCTACCAGAGCTCCTTATTAGCAATTGGAGAGATGCAAATCAAAACAACAATGAGATACCTTCTTGTTCCAGCACTGGTAGCAAAGTTCAACAAAACACAAAATAACAAATGTTGGCGAGGATGTGGAGAGACTGGGACTCCCATACAGTGCTAGTGGGGCTGTAAAATGGTACAACCACTGTGGACAGCCGTATGGTGACTCCTTAAAAAGTTGGAAATAGAAATACAATTTGACCCAACCATTCCATTACTAGGTGTATATCCTAAAGAAGTGAGAGCCATGACAAGAGCAGACATATGCATACCCATATTCATCGAGGCACTATTTACAATAGCCAAAAGATGGAAACAGCCTAGGTATCCATCAACTGAGGAATGGATAACCAAACTTTGGTACATACACACAATGGAATACTATGCAACCCTAAAGAATAACCTAGAATCTGCCAAACACCACAAAACTTGGATGAACTTAGAGGACACTATGCTGAGTGAAATAAGTCAATCACATAAGGACAAATATTTTATTAGTCCATTATTGTAAAAATTAAGGAAAGGTTTATCTATGGAAGGAAATTTTATTTGTTGGTTGCCAGAGGTGGGAGGGGAGGGAAGGGAACAGTGTTAGATAGGTAGAGATAAGTATTGATTTGGGTGAAGAGAAGGACAATGGTCCAAATGTGTGTGATCAACATGGTGTCATTGAGGAAGAGGAAGACATAGAGAGGTACATGGGAGGTAAAAATAATAAAGATAAACCCTTTTACACATATAGTACTGAGTTGTCAGTGAAGGCAAACATGGGTATACAGGTGGATAGATGGGTGGACAGGCTGAAATATTAGGTATGTCTGTGAAGTGGGGAGTACACCCAAGACCATGTATAGGATTGGCAGACAGTGGTCCTATAAGTGTATTTGTATGATCTGAATTTCCGGGTGTATAGTAGAGCTGACAAGGGACAAGGTTGTAGTCACTTCTTGGTCACTGCCAGCTACCCAGAGTGACCAAGTAGTTGAATATGTGGACTCAGGACTATAGTAGGGGATATCAAGCTCAATTGGTATAACATATTACACAAAACATTGTTCCACCTCCCACTTTGATGAGTAGTGACTGGGATCTTAAAAGCCTGCAAGCAGCCATCTAGTTGCAAAGATGGGTCTCTACTCACCTAGCACAAAGAAGAATGAAGAAAACCAAGGATTCATGGAAACAATTAGTCCTAGTGACTGGTACAACATGAGATCCACAGCCTATACGATTATGAGACCAGAACTAGATGGTACTTGGCTACCAATGTCAACCACTTGGAGGGGGATCTATGTAGGAGACCCTGGATAGAGAGTGAGAGAACAATGTGGAACAGAACTCTAAAGCATTTGGAAAAAAGAAAAAAAGGGAGGACCAGGTTTGCTGGTCTGATACAGCCTGATGGAACCACTGAGACTACAGCCCCTAACGGCCCTTCAGGTCTAGAATTGAACGCACACCTGTGGTTCCAGCCAAGCAAAAGACAGGTATATGAGATGAACAATCACCTGAGGTAGATACACTCCTTGGAGAGAACAATCATGGGAGAAAGAAGGGCTGTGTATGCACAGGGAGACAGCTCAGGAGGCAGGGGTACATGGAGAGATGGACACAGGGAAGAGATGACTGTCAGAAGGAAGTGGAAGGGGAGTTGTTGCATTGTGGTGAATTGTGGTCAATGTCATGAGACAAAGTGTATCTGAACTGCTGTATGGGAAGTGAATTTGCTCTGTAAATTTTCACCCAAATCACAATAAAAAAAAAAGGAATTGATTATTGGTGGTGCTTAGAATACAAAAGATCCAAACAAAGAAGAATCCTTGGTACTTGAGAATTATGTATTTAATGATCTGTTGCATTTTTCATAAATGATGTCCTTGATGTCATCCTATAATTTATTGTGTCTTTAGTAATTATAGTCCAATGATTCAAATTTCTTCTTGAAATGATTTCTAAATTCAGGTGGGACATACTTAAGGTCATACACTGGGTCATATGGATTTATTTTCATTTTCTTCAGCTTCATCTTGAACTTACGTATGAACAACTAATGATCTGTTTTACAATTGTTCCCTGACCTGTTTTGATTGATGATATTGAGCTTCATCAGAGTCTTTTTCTGAAGATGTGATTGACTTGATTCCTATGTATAGTCCATCTGACTAGGTCCACATGTAGATTCTCCTTTTATTTTGTTGAGAAATGACCTTTTCAATAAATAAGTCACTGCTCTTACAAAATTCTACCATGCAATCTCCAGTGTCATTTCTATCACCAAGGTTATGTTTTCCAGTGACTGATGCTTCTTTTTGTTTCCAAATTTCACATTCCAATAATCAATTGTTATCAACATATCTGGGAGCTCTGGTAGCATAGTGGCTAAGGCACTTGACTGCTAACCAGAAGGCTGGCGGTTCAAACCCACCAGCCACTCCTCAGAAGGAAGATGGGGCAATCTACTTCCGTAGTGATACTGCCTCTGAAACCCAAGGAGGGGTTGCTATGAGTTGGGTCCGACTCGACAGCACATAACAACAACAACAAAATCAACATATCTTGATTGTATGTTTGATAAATTCCAGCTACCAAAGTTGGTAAAAAACTTCAGTTTCTTCCTCTTTGGCATTAGGGATTGGTGCATAGATTAGAAAAACAGTCATATTAAATGGTCTTCCTTTCAGACATATGGATATTACTCTCTTACTGACAATGTGGTACTTCAGGATAGATCTTGACATGTTTTTTTGACAATGAATATGATGACATTCTTCGTCGTTCTCAATTGTCATATTATTTGCTGATTAAAAATAACCAATGCAAGTTCATTTCAGCTAAGTATTGTTGTGTTGTTAGGTGCCATCGAGTCATTTCTGACTCATAGAAACCCCATGCACAGCAGAACAAAACACCACCCGATCCCGTGCCAGCTCCATGATCCTTGCTATGCTTGAGCCCGTTGTCGCAACCACCTTGTCAATCCATCTTGTCGAAGGCCTTCCCCTCTTTTGTCAGCCCTCCATCTTACCAAGCATGACATCCTTCTCCAGGGAATGGTCCCCTCTGACAACATGACCAAAGTATGTGAGACGAAGTCTGGCCATCCTCGCTTCCAAGGAGCATCTTGGCTGTACTTCCTCCAGGACAGTTTTGTTAGTTATTCTAGCAGTCTATGGTAACTTCAGCATTCTTTGCCAGCACCACAACTCAAAAGCATCAACTCTTCTTTGGTCTTCCTTATTCATTGTTCATCTCTCACATGCATACAAGGTGATTAGAAATATCATGGCCTGTGTCAGGTGCACCTTAGTTCTCAAGGAGACATCCTTGTTCCTCAGCATTTGAAAGAGTTCTTTTGCAGCTGACCTGCCCAGTGCTACACGTCATCTAATGTCCTGACTGCTTTTTCCATTGGCATTGATTGTAGAACCAAGGAACTTGAATTCCTTGACAAACTCAATCTTTTCTCCATTTATGGTGATGCTGCTTACTGGTCCAGTTTTGAGGATTTTTGTCTTCTTTATACTGAGATGTAGTCCATACTGCAGACTGTGTTCCTTAATGTTCTTCACTAAGTGCCTCAAGTCATCCTCAATTTCAGCAAGCAAAGTTGTATCATCAGGGTGTCTCAGGTTGTTAATAATTCTTCCTCCAATCCTGATGACACTTTTTTCTTTATATAGTCAGCTCATTAATGCCTGGTATATCAATCTTCAATGTTCCATTTCATTTTTAACAAAATCTAATTTTCCCAGCATTGATGTTTTTGAATTATTGTGGTGAAGAATAGTGAAAATACTATCAACTGCCATAAGAATGAACAAATCTGCCCTCAAGAAAGTGGAGCCAGAATGCTCCTTGGAAGCAAGAATTGCCAGACTTTATCTCATTTCCTTTAGTCATGTTGTCAGAATGTACCAATCCCTGGAGAAAGATATAGTGCTTGGTAAAGTGAAAGGTCAGCAAAAAAGGGGAATATCCTTAACAAGATGTATTGACACAGTGGGTGCTATGATAGGCTCAAGTATAGCAAAGATAGTGAGGATGAGATACAACTGGCCAGTGTTTCATGCTGCTGTGCATAATGTCACTATGGGTAAGAGCTGATTTGATGGCACCTAACAAAAAAAATAACAATTTTCCGTGATTCATACTTTGTACATTCTATGTTCTGATTATTTATGGAGCTTATAGTTATTTTGAGTTGAGCCACAAGAGCAAATAAAGGTCTTAAAATCTTTATTTCATTCCTGTCAAATCTACTTTGAGATGGCAGCTCTTTGACAGTCATATTTGAGTTCCTTCCAACCAGAAGGGCTAACTAATATTGCAGCACTCTATCAGACGGTATCTTCTGCTACTCATAAGGTTGACTCTGGCTTTATTTATTTATTTATTTAAGGAGATCCCCAGGTTCTTCTTCTCAGTCTGTCTTAGTGTAGAAGCAGCTGAAATATTCTCACTGTGAGGGATTCTAATGACATTTCACATACTGGTAAGGACAGTTTCCCTGGAGTATGGCCTGCATCATCTCTTAGATTATAAATTATGAAAGGAAAGAGAATTGAGCAGAGAACAGGGGACTTGACTACCATCAGGAAAGAAAAGCAGGGAGCAGACTACATTCTTTGGACCTGAGCTCCCTGTGCGGAGAACCTTCTAGACTCAGGAAAACATTGATTCCAAGACACGTGGAGATCTCCAAGAGATGCTGGGCCCATAGACATTGAAAAGAGACAAAGGCCTTCCTCTAGGGCCAACAGAGACAGAAAGCTTTCTCCTAAAGTTTTCTGAATTTGGTCTTCTATTCCTTAATTTGAACTTCTACTCTCCTAAATAGGGCAGAAATAAATTTCTGTTTATTAAAGTCACCCACTGTTGTATTTTTGCTATCAGAGCACTAAATAATTAAGACACAGGTCAACACGTTAAAGTATTTTCTATGTCACTAACAATGATAGCCATTATATGGATATAATTAATATATGTCTAAGGAGGTAAACTTCCATTTCTAAAACACCAAAGTATTGTTAAGTGTGTCTACATGATTTGAAAAAAAAAAAAAAAACTGAAAAATTAGCAAATCTTTTAGTATGAAAGTCTCAATATCACAGGTAAGCAAGTTGCATTCCTTTTTAGCAACATTGTGTACAAGGTGTGCAGAACGTGTAACAGGTAAGATCTTTCCATTTTATGTGATCAGAAGTTTAAAAAAATTAATGGAATTTGGCAAAATTTGCATTTATACTCCCTGTAAATCATGCAGATAGACGAGCAGTCTAGTTTTATTTGGTCATGATTCCAATAAACTTTTGTTCTCCTTTTTAAGGTTTCATTGCAATCTTGATAGAAATCAAGAAGACAATTTGAAACTATCTTTTAAATCAAAGTCCCTAAAGCTAAGAGGAGAACTTCTATTTTCCCTTTCTTTTTGCTATAATTTGATATACTACACAAAGCAAGATTATTGGTAAGATTCCCAGAATCAGTTCTACACTGTGAAGGACCAACAATTTGTTTGCCTACAGGCTATTTCGTTACAATCTTTGAATCAGGAAATGTCACTTGATTCAGTTTCACAGAGCAATCAAGGGCAACTACAATTTTTGAAAGACTTTGATATCTTTTGTGAAGACATAAAACTGTTGGATTGATTTTGAAGTGCTTGACTGTCTTGTCTCAGAATCATGAGTTTTTGTGTCCCTATGTACTTTCACATCCCTTGATATGACATGACCAATCACAAATTATTTTCTGTATTGTCCAATATGTGCTATGTTGTTATTCACCTCCTCAATCCAGTGGTGTGTGTCATTTCTTCTCTCATTAAAACAAAATAATTGTTAAGCTTTTTTTGATGTCTGGGCCATGCTGGCATTCATAGTGGCATTTTAACTGCCTGAATTTTTAGAAAACGTGGTCATAATATATAGAAAATTAAAAACTAAACTAACATTATCTAGATACATAGTACTGCACTTAATTTACAGTCAAGGTGAAAGATCGATTACTAATGCTCATAATATCAATACTTATATCATTGATTCAAAATGAATGATCCATTATGAGCAACCACAGATCTTAGTTGCAAACATCGGAAGTTGAGGGATAAAACAGTGACAGCAAATAAGATAGTCAAAATCTATGGTACATGCATTTAGTACTAAACACAATGTTACTTTCAATCTCCATTTTCTAAGCAACCTTATTTGTTCTTTCCTTTCCCCAAACTCTCTACACTCAATCTTCAAAAACTCTTGAATTTTCACATCCTGAAGAGTGATTTATGTAGATGATTTAATTGGTAAAACAGGGGAAATCTCAGATAAACTGAATAGTTATTTACCCTTTCATATTATTCTATAGAAATATTTTTGGCCTATATTAAAGAACAGTGGAACAACATATCTTGAATAGAAAGCCGAAGGAAGCACTGAGAAGGAGGACACATAAATACTTTCAAACATATTTATTGGGCAGGGTCATTAGCACAAAACAACTTTGCTGGGAGCTAGAAAATCAGTTGATAAAAATAACAAACACATTGTAGCCAAAAAGAAATACATGAAGACAGTCTCTGAGGATGTTTTGGAGTAAAGTCAGGAGAGTGGAAATGTAAGTAAGTAATTTTCTTCTTCTTACATTACTTGCTATTTAAGCCACAAGATATATCACATTTATTTTTAAAAATAATGGTGTTTCACATATAGAATTTGTGCGTCTGAGATGCAGGATGACAAAAAAAAAAAAAAGATTAAAGGGAAGAGAGAGAAAAGTCTACAGGAATAAAAAGTTCTATTCTTAAAACCAATTTTTATTAGATGAAAAGAGGGAAAATGGAACATAGTGAAGATATGCAGATACATAATTACAGAAGATGAAACAATATTAAGCCGTAATATTTATTAGAGACGTGGATCTAGACTATTCTGAAAATTTAATGATTTTTTTTGGAAATTTTTATATTTAGTGGGTTGCATTTTACTATTGTTTTTGTTATAGCAGATCCTTTAGGCATTTTCACTAAAAAAAAAAAAAGTTTTGAAAATTATATATATATATGTATGTGTATATATTGTTGTTGTTGTTATGTGCCATTGAGTCAGCCCTGACTCATAGCGACCCCTCCTTG
>NW_006922122.1:491896-496615 GCF_000298275.1 Orycteropus afer afer
AAAAAAAAAGGTGGGGACCAGGTTTGCTGGTCCAATAGAACCTGGTCAAACCATTGAGACTATGGCCCCTAGCTCCCCTTCAGGTCTAGAACTGAACCCACACCTGTGGTTTCCAGCCAAACAAAAGACAGGCATATGAGTGGAACATTTACCTCAAGTAGATGCACTCCTTGGAGAGAACAATCATGGGAGAAAGAAGGGCTGTTTATGCACAGGGAGACGGCTCAGGGGGCAGGAGTGTATGGAGGGATGGACACTGGGAAGAGGTAACTGTGGGGAGGAAGTGGGAGGAGAGCTGTTTCATTGTGGTAAACTGTGGTCAATGACATGAGAAAAAGTATATGTGAACTGCTGTATGGAAATGAATTTTCTCTGTAAATCTTCACCCAAATCACAATTTTAAAAAAATAAAGTAAAATAATAAAATAAATAAATAAATAAAATGCAGAAAAGATATGAATAGACACTTCACCCAAGAAGACATTCAGTCAGCCAATCACCACATGAAGAAATACTAACGATCATTGGACATTAGAGAGATGCTAATCAAAACGACAATGAAATATCATCACTCTCCAGCAATAATAGCAAAGTTCAACAGGACAGAAAACAACAAATGCTACTGAGAATATGGAGAGTTTGGAAATCTCATGCACTGCTGGTGGAACTGTACAATGGTACAAATACTATGGAAAATGGCATGGTGCTTTCTTAAAAAATATGGAATACCATTTGATTCAACAATTCTGTTACTGAAAATATATCCTAAAGAGGAGACAACTTGGACACGAACAGACATATGCACATCCATGTTCATCACAGCACTATTTACAATAGCAAAGAGATGGAAGCAACTTAAGTGCCTATCAACAGATGAGTGGATAACCAAACTATGGTACATATGTACAATGGAATATTATACAACATTAAAGATTAATTATGAATTAGTGAATCACCTCATAATGTAGATGGACTTGGAGGACATTATGCTGAGTGAAATAAGTCAATAAAAGGACAAATGGAGTGTAAGTCCATTGTTGTAATTGTTAAGGAATTATTTACACAGGGAAGGAAATTTTCTTTGTTGGTTACCAGAGATGAGAGGAGAAGAGGTAGGAGGGAAAATAGATGGATAATTAAGAGACAGGTTTGATATGGGTGAGAGGATTTAAAAAAGAAAGAAAGAAAGATTAGCCATTGGTAGTTTTTGAAGCTCAGTTATGGGCACCTGGAGGTTCATTGTACTAGTCTTTGTTTCTGTTTGAAATATGTTATTAAAAGAAAAGAAGAAGGAGGAGGAGGAGGAGAGCAGGAGAAGAAAGAAAGAAAAGGAGGGAGGGAGGGAGGGGGAGAGAGAGAGAAAGAAAGAGAGAAGAAAGAAAGAAAGAAAGAAAAGACGAGCTCACAGCCAATGTTCCTTCCTTTGATGACTGGTGGGCCTGACCCAAATCATGGAACACCAATCAACTCATATGTATGGGAAAGCTGGACACTGAATTAAAGAAGACCAAAGAAGTGTCGGATGCCTTTATATTATGGTGTTGGTGAAGAATATTGAATATACCATGGACGGCCAGAGAAACAAACTAATCTGCCTTGGAAGGAGTACAACCAGAATATTTCTTAGAAAGAAGCATGGCAAGACTTCATTTTATGTACTTTGGACATATTATTAGGAGAGACCAATCCTTAGAGAAGGGCATCATGCTTGATAATGCAGAAGGTCAGCGAAGCAGAAGAAAATCCTCAACAATATGGATCAACACAATGGCTGAAACAATGAGCTCAAACATAGCAGTAAATTGTGCATATGGCACAGGACTGGGCAGTGTTTCTTTCATTCTGATGTACATGGGGTTACTATGGATTGGAACTGACTTGACAGCACCTAATAACAGCAAGTCACTAATCATCTGTCTGTCATACTGTGGTGTCTTGTCTGCTGCTGTGAGTCTGGAAGCTCTGCCAATGGTATTTCAAACACCAGCTGGAAACATGCTGGACAGGTCTCAGTAGAGTTAACAGATTAACCCAGATTGGGAAGAAGGAGCAGCCATCCATGTCTGAAAAATTCGCCACTGAAAACCTTATGAATAGTAGTGAAACAATGTTGGATATTGTTTGAACAATTTCTCTCAGAAAGATCAGCACAAGGCTGATCCCCATGAGGCAGAGGTTAAAGATGTCCCAAAAGTCCAAATTACCATGCCATTCCATCATTTCAGACAATAACTCCTCTTCCTCCTCCTCCTCCCAGTATTTCACCCATTTTAGAGTTCTGTATTTCACTGTAATGCCTCACAGAACTCACAGACACCCAAGAGATTGTCTCATGTACTACTGGTGGAGGCTGGCAAGCTGGTGAGTCCCGGTCCATGAATGGGTCAGGAGGATCCTCTCAATTCTCAGGATCTGATTAACTCAATCAGCAGATCAGATGATAGCTGCTGTCCCAAATCCAAGGGTGAGATCAGGATGAGCCAAAACACAAAACTGGAGCAAGAGGAAGGCAAACCTTCCCAGGAGATTCGTAGGTATACCTTCAAGGAAGCTAAGGGTGATGATTTGAATTATACCCTCCAGCAAGGCAGGACTCAAGATACATTCCACCTGTATTGCGCCAACAGAAATAACCTAAATGGATGGCTTTAACAATCAGCAGCTCAAGGCAAATCCCATCACAGAGCTGATTGCCAGCCATTCATTATAGGGAATGGCTACTGCCAGCTGCCCAGTCAAGTTGATACCTGACCTTAACTACCACACCTCCCAAACAGTCATAGATAATAAGATTTACAATACATCACAGAATGGAGGACAATGACTAGAAGGGCCACATCAACCAATTCACTGCAGATATATTACTGGAAAGCATTATGAAGAGCAGTGAAACACTGACACAATGCTGAAAGATGAGCCCCTGGGTTGAAAGGCAGTCAAAATATGACTGGAGATGGGCTACCTCCTCAAAACAGAGTTGATCTTAATGATGTGGATGTAGTAACATTTTGGAATCTTCATTTGCTTATGGGCACAACTCAAAATGTGAAGAAACATCTATAAAGATTCATTAATAATTGGAACATGGAATGTAAAAATTATGAAACTATGAAAATTGAAAGTTGTCAAAAATGAAGTAATATGCATAAATACAGGTATCTGAGGCATTAGTAAGATGAAATGCACTGGAAATGGCCATTTTGAATCAGACAATCATATGATATTCTATTCCAGGAATGACAAGTTGAAGAGTAATAGCATTGCATTCATCACCAAAAATAACAGTTCAAGATCTATCTGAAGTACAAAGCTGTCTCAAAAAATCCACTGCCATTGAGTCGATTCTGGCTCATAGCAACCACCGTTGGATTGCCAAGCTGTACATCTTTACAGAAGTAGAGTGCCTCATCTTCTTCCCATGGATCACATGATGGATTTTGAGCTGCTAACTTCAGGGGTAACAGCCAAAGGCCTTTTTCACTATTCTATCAGAGCTCCTTACAAGGCTGTCAGTGAAATGGATATATTCATACAACTACAAGGAAAACCAATTAATACAATTATTATTCAAATTTACACACCAACCATTAAAGTCAAACATGAAGAAATTAAATAATTTTACAAACTCTGCACTAAGAAATTGACCAAACATCCAATGAAGATGTACTAATAATTACAGAATGATTGGAATGTGAAATTTGAAAACAAAGAAGCATGGGTAGTTGGAACATGTAGCCATGGTGATAAAAATGACCCCATTGACTGCATGATAGAATTTTGCAAGACCAATGACTTTCTCATGTCAAATACCTTTCTTAAACAGCATAAGTGGTGACTGTACACATGCACCTCACCAGCTGGAACACACAAAAATCAATTCAACTACATCTGTGGAAACAGGCTATAGAGGAGCTCAACACTCAAGTTGAAACTGACCTTGAATATATCCCACCTGAATGTCATCCCTCTGAAGGATAGATTTGATGCATTGAACATCAATGATAAGAGATCAGACAAGTTGTGGTATGACATCAAGAATATCCTACATGAAGAAAGCAAAAGGTCATTGAAAATACAGGAAAGGAAGAAAGGACCAAAATGGGTGTCAGAAGAAACTCTCAAACTTGCTTTTGAATAGAGTAGCTAAAGAGAAAGGAAGAAATGATGAAATAAAATAGCTGAACAGAATATTTCAAAGGATGGCTTGAAAAGACAAAGTAAAATATTATGAAATATGCAAAGAATTAGAATTAGGTAACCAAAAGGGAAAAATACATTTAGCATTCCTCAAGCTGAATAAACTGAGAAAAAATGAAATCCTCAACTTACAATATCGAATAATTACATGGGCAAAATATTGTATGATTCAGGAAGCATTAAAAAAGGTGGAAGGAATACTCAGAGTAACTACCAAAAAGAGTCGTTTAATGTTCAACCATTTCAGGAGGTAGAATGTGATAAAGAACCAGTGGTAGTGAAGGAAGAAGTCCAACCTGCACTGAAAGAATTGGTGAAAAATAACCCTCCGAGAATTGATGGTATACCCATTGAGATGCTTTAACAAATTGATGCTGTGATGGAGATGCTCATTCTCTTACATCAAGATATTTAGAAGACAGGTACTTTGCCAACTGACTAGACGAAATCCATAATTGTGCCCCTTCCAAAGAAAACTTGTCCAACAGAATGTGGAAATTTTATATATATATATATATATAT
>NW_006922122.1:497405-498796 GCF_000298275.1 Orycteropus afer afer
TGGTGCCTAAGGCACTTGACTGTTAACCAGAAGGCTGGTGGTTCAAACCCACCAGCCCCTCCTCAGAAGGAAGACTGGACAATATACTTCCGTAGTGATACCGTCTTAGAAACCCAAGGAGGGTCGCTGTGAGTCGGATGGGACTCAACGGCAGTGAGTTGTTTTTTTTTTTTTTAATAAAGGAAACAGGAATGTTCACAACTGGACCAATTGGCAACATCACCATAGTTGGAGAAAATATTGAAGTTGTCAGGAATTTCATTTTACTTGGGTCCACCAAGACTCATGAAAACAGCAGTCAAGAAACCAGATGTTGTATTGCACTAGGCAAATTTGCTACAAAAGGCCTCTTAAAAGTGCTAAAGAGCAAAGATGTCACTTTGAAGACCAACCCTAGCCATAATATTTTCAATTGCTCCATATGCATGTGAAAGCTGAACAATGACTAAGAATTGATGCTGTTGAATTGCACTGTTGGGAAAAATAATGAAAATACCATGGACTGCCAGAAAATCAAATATATCTGTCCTGGAAGAAGTTCAGTAGACTGCTCCTTAGAAGCAAGAATGTCCAAACTTTGCCTTACCTACTTTGGTCATATTATCAGAAGGGACAAGTCACTGGAAAGGGACATCACACTTGGAAAAGTAGACAGTGAAAAAGGGCAAGACTTTCAATGCTATGGATTGACACAGTGGCCACAACGATGTGCTAAGCCTAGCAAAGATTTAGATGATAGCACAGTACCATCTAATGTTTAGTTCTATTGTACTTAAAGTCACTATAAGTCAGAGCTGACTTGATGTCACCTAACAACAAAACAACAACAACTGGACCAATGGAATGTGAGAAGATAGGTATATACTACTTCCATGTCAAATCCTAATCTTCCTCTCCTTACTTCTACATCCTGAGGCCAAAAGCTAAATGCCAAGAAATATATTAAGAATATATTGCTCACTCACTCCTTTGAACATTTAGAGTAAGGATATTTGCTCATTCTAAATTAACCATCAACATTTGGAAGTTTATGAGCAAGAAAACAGATTTTCTCTCTTATCTTTTTAAATTAACTTGAAAGGTAAGCATAAATTCCTCTCAAATTCCATTTAATGATAGTAATTTTACATAGCCACACCAAACTGGAAAAATGATTTTGAAATGTACTCAAGGATTTTCTGGTACTATTTGCATGCATTAAAAGTTGCCTCTACTCACCACCTACAAAGCATCAACTCTTACATTACATACAAAGTGAAAGTACCCTCCTCATTTTTTTTTTTTTTTTTAATTTTTTTTATTGTGATTTGGGTGAAGATTTACAGAGCAAATTCACTTTCCATACAGCGGTTCACATATACTTTGTCTCATGTCATTGACCACAGTTTACC